>NC_080381.1:53379760-53576971 GCF_014773155.1 Arachis stenosperma | reverse complement strand
CTCTCATGATTCTTTGATCTTCTCTAATTTCATGGAGGAGGATGGAATGTTCTTGGTGCTCCACCCTTAGTTGTCCCATGTTGGAACTCAATTCTCCTAGGGAGGTGTTAATTTGCTCCCAATAGTCTTGTGGAGGAAAGTGCATCCCTTGAGGCATCTCAGGGATTTCATGATGAGTGGGGTCTCTTGTTTGCTCCATCCTTTTCTTAGTGATGGGCTTGAGGTCATGCCTTCTCAGTTGAACCGGCTTCCCTCTTGAGTTTCTCTTCCATTGAGTGCCCTCTTCATCAATGTTTATGAGGACTTGGTCCAACCTTTGATCAAAGTTGACCCTTTTTGAGTTTGAAAGGGATCTCGGGGATCACCTTCTTCAAGGCCACAACTTCATAGAAGTGGTCTTGATGCACCCTTGAGATGAATCTCTCCATCTCCCATGACTCGGAGGTGAAAGCTTTTGCCTTCCCTTTCCTCATTCTAGAGGTTTCTCCGGCCTTGGATGCCATAAATGGTTATGGAAAAACAAAAAGCAATGCTTTTACCACACCAAACTTAAAAGGTTTGCTCGTCCTCGAGCAAAAGAAGAAAGAAGAGAGTAGAAGAAGAAGAAAATGGAGGATATGGAGGAGGCTTATGTTTCAGCCAAAGGGGGGAAGAAGTAGTGTTTAGGGTGTGTGAAAATGAAGGAGTGAAGAAGGGTTTATATAGGGGTGAGGGGAGGGGTAGGGTTCGGCCATTATGGGTGGGTTTGGGAGGGAAAGTGGTTTGAAGGATGGATGTGAGTGGTGAAGAGAAAGATGGGATTTGATAGGTGAGGGGTTTTTGGGGAAGAGGTGTTGAGGTGATTGGTGAATGGGTGAAGAAGAAGAGAGAGTGGTGGGGTTGGTGGGGATCCTGTGGGGTCCACAGATCCTGAGGTGTCAAGGAAAAGTCATCCCTGCACCAAGTGGCAAGAAAATTTGCGTTCTGTGCCAATTCTGGCGTTAAACGCCGGGCTGGTGCCCATTTCTGGCGTTTAACGCCAGGTTCTTGCCCTTTCCTGGCGTTTAACGCCAGTCTGGTGTCCCTTTCTGGCGTTAAACGCCCAGAATGGTGCCAGACTGGGCGTTAAACGCCCATCTGCTAGCCTTACTGGCGTTTAAACGCCAGTAGGTTCTTCCTCCAGGGTGTGCTGTTTTTCTTCCTGTTTTTCATTTTGTTTTTGCTTTTTCAATTGATTTTGTGACTTCTCATGATCATCAACCTACAGAAAACATAAAATAACAAAGGAAAATGGATAAAATATAACATTGGGTTGCCTCCCAACAAGCGCTTCTTTAATGTTAGTAGCTTGACAGTGGGCTCTCATGGAGCCTCACAGATACTCAGAGCAATGTTGGAACCTCCTAACACCAAACTTAGAGTTTGAATGTGGGGGTTCAACACCAAACTTAGAGTTTGGTTGTGGCCTCCCAACACCAAACTTAGAGTTTGACTGTGGCGGCTCTGTTTGACTCTGTTTTGAGAGAAGCTCTTCATGCTTCCTCTCCATGGTGACAGAGGGATATCCTTGAGCCTTAAACACAAAGGATTCTTCATTCACTTGAATGATCAATTCACCTCTGTCCACATCAATCACAGCCTTTGCTGTGGCTAGGAAGGGTCTGCTAAGGATGATGGATTCATCCATGCACTTCCCAGTCTCTAGGACTATGAAATCAGCAGGGATGTAATGGTCTTCAATCTTCACCAAAACATCCTCTACAAGTCCATAAGCTTGTTTTTTTGAATTGTCTGCCATCTCTAGTGAGATTCTTGCAGCTTGTACCTCAAAGATCCCTAGCTTCTCCATTACAAAGAGAGGCATGAGGTTTACACTTGACCCTAAGTCACACAGAGCCTTCTTGAAGGTCATGGTGCCTATGGTACAAGGTATTGAAAACTTCCCAGGGTCTTGTCTCTTTTGAGGTAATTTCTGCCTAGACAAGTCATCCAGTTCTTTGGTGAGCAAAGGAGGTTCGTTCTCCCAAGTCTCATTTCCAAATAACTTGTCATTTAGCTTCATGATTGCTCCAAGGTATTTAGCAACTTGCTTTTCAGTGACATACTCATCCTCTTCAGAGGAGGAATACTCATCAGAGCTCATGAAAGGCAGAAGTAAGTCCAATGGAATCTCTATGGTCTCATTTTGAGCCTCAGATTCCCATGGTTCCTCATTGGGGAACTCAGTGGAGGTCAGTGCACGCCCATTGAGGTCTTCCTCAGTGGCGTTCACTGCCTCTCCCTCCTCTCCACATTCGGCCATGTTGATGACCTTGCACTCTCCTTTTGGATTTTCTTCTGTATTGCTTGGAAGAGTACTAGGAGGGAGTTCAGTAACTTTCTTGCTCAGCTGTCCCACTTGTGCCTCCAAATTCCTAATGGAAGACCTTGTTTCAGTCATGAAACTTTGAGTGGTTTTGATTAGATCAGAGACCATGGTTGCTAAGTCAGAGTGGCTCTGCTTAGAACTCTCTGTCTGTTGCTGAGAAGATGATGGAAAAGGCTTGCCATTGCTAAACCTGTTTCTTCCACCATTATTGTTGTTGAAACCTTGTTGAGGTCTCTGTTGATCCTTCCATGAGAGATTTGGATGATTTCTCCATGAAGAATTATAGGTGTTTCCATAGGGTTCTCCCATGTAATTCACCTCTTCCATTGAAGGGTTCTTAGGATCATAAGCTTCTTCTTCAGATGAAGCATCCTTAGTACTACTTGGTGCATTTTGCATTCCAGACAGACTTTGAGAAATCAAATTGACTTGTTGAGTCAATATCTTATTCTGAGCCAGAATGGCATTCAGAGTATCAATCTCAAGAACTCCTTTCTTCTGATTTGTCCCATTGTTCACAGGATTCCTTTCAGAAGTGTACATGAATTAGTTATTTGCAACCATTTCAATTAGTTCTTGAGCTTCTGTAGGCGTCTTCTTCAGATGAAGAGATCCTCCAGCAGAGCTATCCAAAGACATCTTGGATAGTTCAGAGAGACCATCATAGAAAATAACTATGATGCTCCATTCAGAAAGCATGTCAGAAGGACATTTTCTGATTAATTGTTTGTATCTTTCCCAAGCTTCATAGAGGGATTCACCTTCCTTCTGTCTGAAGGTTTGGACTTTCACTCTAAGCTTACTCAATTTTTGAGGTGGAAAGAACTTTGCCAAGAAGGCATTGACTAGCTTTTCCCAAGAGTTCAGGCTTTCTTTAGGTTGTGAGTCCAACCATGTCCTAGCTCTGTCTCTTACAGCAAAAGGGAATAGCATAAGTCTGTAGACCTCAGGGTCAACCCCATTAGTCTTGACAGTGTCACAGATTTGCAAGAATTCAGCTAAGAACTGATGAGGATCTTCCAATGGAAGTCCATGGAACTTGCAATTCTGTTGCATTAGAGAAACTAATTGAGGCTTAAGCTCAAAGTTGTTTGCTCCAATGGCAGGGATAGAGATGCTTCTCCCATAGAAGTTGGGAGTAGGTGTAGTAAAGTCACCCAGCACCTTCCTTGCATTGTTTGCATTGTTGTTGTTTTCGGCTGCCATGTCTTCTTCTTTGAAGATTTCTGTTAGGTCCTCTACAGAGAGTTGTGCCTTAGCTTCTCTTAGCTTTCGCTTCAAGGTCCTTTCAGGTTCAGGGTCAGCTTCAACAAGAATGCCTTTGTCTTTGTTCCTGCTCATATGAAAGAGAAGAGAACAAGAAAATGTGGAATCCTCTATGTTACAGTATAGAGATTCCTTGAGGTGTCAGAGAAGAAGAAAATTAGAAGGAAGAGGTAGAAGAATTCGAACTTAATCAGATAGAGTTCGAATTGTGCATTGAGAAGGAGTGGTACTCCATAAATAGAAGGATGTGAGAAAAGAGGAAGAAATTTTCGAAAATTTAATTAAAAAGAATTTTAAAAAACATTTTGAAAAACTTTAATTTGATTTTCGAAAATCAAGAGTGAGAAAGAGATCAAGTAATTTTTTGAAAAAGATTTTGAAATTAGAAATCAAAAAGATATGATTAAAAACTGTTTTGAAAAAGATGTGATTAAAAAGATATGATTGAAAAGTTATGGTTTTAAAAAGATATGATTGAAAAGATATGATTTGAAAACAATTTTAAAAAAAAAAATTGATTTTTAAAAAGTATTGACTTGCCTAACAAGAAAAGATATGATTCAAACATTAAACCTTTCTCAACAGAAAAGGCAACATACTTGAATTGTTCAATCAAATCTTTAATTGATAGCAAGTATCTTTGAAAAAGGAAAGAAATTGATTTTGAAAGCATTTGATTGAAAAGATTTGATTTGAAAAAGATTTGATTTTGAAAAACTTTGAAAACTTGAAAAAAATTTGTTTTGAAAACAAAATCTTCCCTCTTGTGCCATCCTGGCGTTAAACGCCCAGAATGGTGCACATTCTGGCGTTTAACGCCCAATGCACTACCTTTTTGGGCGTTAAACGCCCAACCAGGCACCCTGGCTGGCGTTTAAACGCCAGTCTGTCCTTCTTCACTGGGCGTTTTGAACGTCCAGCTTTTTCTGTATAATTCCTCTGCAGTATGTTCTGAATCTTCAATTCTCTGTATTATTGACTTGAAAAGACACAAATTTAAAATTTTTTTTTGGATTTTTAATAATCAAAATGCAACTAAAATCAAATAACAATGCATGCAAGACACCAAACTTAGCAGTTTGTATACTATTGACACCAATGAGGATGCATATGAGACACATAAACACTCAAGTCAAGAGAATTCAAAGAGCAAAACAAGGAAATCATCAAGAACAACTTGAAGATTAATGAAGACACATGCATGAATTCGAAAAAAGTGCAAGAAGAACAAAAAACATGCAATTGACACCAAACTTAAAATGAGACACTAGACTCAACAAGAAACATAGAATATTTTTGGTTTTTATGATTTTGTAATTTTTTTGGTTTTTTCGAAAATTAAGTGGAAAAGAAAATAAAGGTATCAAAATTCTTAATGAGAATTCCAGGAATCATGCAATGTTAGTCTAAAGCTTTAGTCTAAAGAAATTAGACATGGCTAGCCAAGCTTCAGCAGAACATTGCATTCAAGAGCTAAATTGATGAAGATCAATCAGCTTTGGTGATGATAAGAACATCACCTTGAAACACTAGAATTCATTCTTAAGAACTCTGAAAAAAATACCTAATCTAAGCAACAAGATGAACCGTCAGTTGTCCATACTCGAACAATCCCCAGCAACGGCGCCAAAAACTTGGTGGACGAAATTGTGATTATCAATGGCGCCATCAACATGGTACGCTCATTGCAATCTCAACTCTCTATCACAACTCCGCACAACTAACCAGCAAGTGCACTGGGTCGTCCAAGTAATAAACCTTACGAGAGTAAGGGTCGATCCCACGGAGATTGTTGGTATGAAGCAAGCTATGGTCACCTTGTAAATCTTAGTCAGGCAGACTCAAATGGGTATAGATGATGAACGAAACATAAAGATATAGATAGAGATACTTATGTATATCATTGGTGAGAATTTCAGATAAGCGAATGGAGATGCTTTGTCCCTTCCGTCTCTCTGCTTTCCTACTGTCTTCATCCAATCCTTCTTACTCCTTTCCATGGCAAGCTTATGCAAGGGTTTCACCGTTGTCAGTGGCTACCTCCCATCCTCTCATTGGAAATGTTCAACGCACCCTGTCACGGCACGGCTATCCATCTGTCGGTTCTCAATCAGGCCGGAATAGAATCCAGTGATTCTTTTGCGTCTGTCACTAACGCCCCGCCCTCAGGAGTTTGAAGCACGTCACAGTCATTCAATCATTGAATCCTACTCAGAATACCACAGACAAGGTTAGACCTTCCAGATTCTCTTGAATGCCGCCATCAGTTCTTGCCTATACCACGAAGACTCTGATCTCACGGAATGGCTGGCTCGGTTGTCAGGCGAGCGCTCGGTTGTCAGGCGATCAACCATGCATCGTGTATCAGGAATCCAAGAGATATTCACTCAATCTAAGGTAGAACGGAGGTGGTTGTCAGTCACACGTTCATAGGTGAGAATGATGATGAGTGTCACGGATCATCACATTCATCAAGTTGAAGAACAAGTGATATCTTGGAACAAGAACAAGCTGAATTGAATAGAAGAACAATAGTAATTACATTAATACTCGAGGTACAGCAGAGCTCCACACCTTAATCTATGGTGTGTAGAAACTCCACCGTTGAAAATACATAAGTGATAGTGTGATCATTGGCTTCGGCCCCCAGAGAGGGAACCAGAAGAACCAAGATGAAAATACAATAGTAAAAGGTCCTACTTATAGGGAACTAGTAGCTTAAGAATTACAAAGATGAGTAAATGACATAAAAATCCACTTCTGGGCCCACTTGGTGTGTGTTTGGGCTGAGCAATGAAGCATTTTTCGTGTAGAGACTCTTCTTGGAGTTAAACGCCAGCTTTTATGCCAGTTTGGGCGTTTAACTCCCACTTTGGTGCCAGTTCCGGCGTTTAACGCTGGGAATTCTGAGGGCGACTTTGAACGCCGGTTTGGGCCATCAAATCTTGGGTAAAGTATGGACTATCATATATTGCTGGAAAGCCCAGGATGTCTACTTTCCAACGCCGTTGAGAGTGCGCCAATTGGGCTTCTGTAGCTCCAGAAAATCCACTTCGAGTGCAGGGAGGTCAGAATCCAACAGCATCTGCAGTCCTTTTCAGTCTCTGAATCAGATTTTTGCTCAGGTCCCTCAATTTCAGCCAGAAAATACCTGAAATCACAGAAAAACACACAAACTCATAGTAAAGTCCAGAAAAGTGAATTTTAACTAAAAACTAATAAAAATATACTAAAAACTCAACTAGATATACTAAAAACATACTAAAAACAATGCCAAAAAGCGTACAAATTATCCGCTCATCAGGGGGTGAGGGGCTCTGCTATGTCTTGATGGATTAATGTAATTACTACTGTTTCTTATTCAATCCGTGACACTCATCATATTCTCAACTATGAACGCGTGCCTGACAACCACCTCCGTTCTACCTTAGATTGAGTGGATATCTCTTGGATTCCTTAATCAGAATCTTCGTGGTATAAGCTAGAATTGATGGCGGCATTCAAGAGAATCCGGATAGTCTAAACCTTGTCTGTGGTATTCTGAGTAGGATTCAATGATTGAATGACTGTGACGAGCTTCAAACTCGCGATTGTGGGGCGTTAGTGACAGACGCAAAAGAATCACTGGATTCTATTCCGACATGATCGAGAACCGACAGCTGGATAGCCGTGCCGTGACAGGGTGCGTTGAACATTTCCACTGAGAGGATGGGAGGTAGCCATTGACAACGGTGAAACTCTACATACAGCTTGCCATGGAAGGAGCCTTGCGTGTTTGAAGAAGAAGACAGTAGGAAAGCAGAGGTTCAGAAGACAGAGCATCTCCAAAACCTCAACCAATTCTCCATCACTGCAATTCAAGTACCTGTTTTATGTTATTTTGCTTTTTACAATCAATCCTGATAATCTTTGATATCCTGACTAAGAGTTACAAGATAACCATAGCTTGCTTCAAGCCGACAATCTCCGTGGGATCGACCCTTACTCACGTAAGGTATTACTTGGACGACCCAATGCACTTGCTGGTTAGTTGTGCGGGATTGCAAAGTGTGATTGCAATTTCTTGCACCAGCAAGCTATGGTCATCTTGTAAATCTCAGTCAGGTGGATTCAAATGGTTATGAGGTACTGATAATTAAAAGATAGATAATACGGAAAATAACATAGAGATACTTATGTAATTCATTGGTGGGAATTTCAGATAAGCGTTTGGAGATGCTTTGTTCCTTCTGAACCTCTGCTTTCCTGTTGTCTTCATCCAATCATGCATTCTCCCTTCCATGCCAAGTTGTATAATCCTCTCAGTAAAAATGGTCCGGCTACAGTCTCTGTACGGCTAATCAACTGTTGGATTTCTCGTCTTGGATGAAAAATACCAGGCACAGCTACTGCAGGGCTAATTATCTGTCGGTTCTCACTTATGTCGGAATAAGATCCATTGATCCTTTTGCACACTGTCACTGCGCCCAACATTCGCGACTTTGAAGCTCCTTACAGTCATCCCTTCCCAGATCCTACTTAGAATACCACAAACAAGGTTTAGACTTTCCGAATCTCAGGAATGCTATCTATTAATTCTAGCCTATACCACGAAGATCCTAATCACGGGGTCGGGTGCTCTGTTGTCAGGAGAGACGATGCAAATCCGTGGATTAGAGACCCAAGAGAGTATACTCTGGCTGGTGTCCAATGACTACGTTGAACATCATGTAGACCGCTTTGTGGTTGTCAGGCACGTGAATCTTGGCTAAGCGAGTACTGAAGATAGTGGGTGATTGATAAACCACTATTTTATGGTTTATCTTGTGCTCAATTGAGTGGATTTTATCAACTCTTTACCCACTTATTCATACTAATTGCATGTTTTACATTTGCCTTCCTAATTATGTGCTTTGATTGAAAACATGTTTCTTTGGACTTATATTTGCTTATTATTAATCCTCTCTTATTTCCATTCGATGCCGTGGTTAGTGTGTTGAGTAGTTTCAAATTTTCTAAGGCTGAATGACTTAAAGGATGAAAAAGGAAACATATTAAAAGGAAAGGAGAAAGCAAAACGGAGCTTTAAGGAAACTGGTATCCACGCGATTGCATGGACGACGCGATCGCGTGCCAAGCACGAATCAGCAGCAACGCGGCCGCATGACTGATGCGACCGCGCGCCTTAAGCAGAACGCACATGACGCGGTCGCATGACTGATGCGATCGCGTGTCAAGGAAAAGCTCCGAATGACGCGACCGCGTGACCCACGCGGACGCGTGACAGAGGCCATGCACCAGAAATTGCAGAAAACACTCATAACGAGTTCTGAGGCCCTTTTTGACCCAAATCCAAGTCCAGAAGGCACAAATTAGAGGCTATAAAGTGGAGGAATGCATCCATTCATAGAGGCAACTCATAATTCACTTTTTACAGTTTTAGATGTAGTTTTCAGAGAGAGAGATTCTCTCCTCTCTCTTAGGATTAGGATTTAGGACTTCTCTTAGTTTTAGGAGTGACTCTCAATCCCAGGTTCAATGTTCTTTGTATTTATTTATTTTCAATGTTCCTTTTATTTATTTCCTCAATTTAGTTTATGGATTCCTATGTTTAACTTAACTTCTTTATTTGGCTACAACTGCCCATGTTACTTTTGATATCTTTACTAGTGCTAATTGTGGTATTTCGGATTGATGATTGCTGTCTTTTATTTATATAAATAATTTGGATTTTCCTGTTTCCCTTTTGGCTTTGGTTAAATAATTGGTGACACTAGAGTTATCAAACTCAGTATTGATTGAAAATTGGATTTCTTCATTTCATTAATTCATATTCCAATAACTCTAGCCTTTTCCAAGGAAAGACTAGGACCTGAGGATTCGAATTAATTCATCCACTTAACTTACCTTCATAGTTAGAGGTTAACAAAGATGGGAGAAGAATCCAATTCTCTTCATAATTGATAAAGATAACCGAATAGGACTTCCAGTCTTTATACCTTGCCAAGAGTTTATTTTATAGTTATTTATTTACTCTTCTTATTATTTTTTGTGCAACATACTGCCCCCTTACTTCCAAAACCCCAAATTTTACCTTTTTCATAGCCAATAATAAGAACATACCTCCCTGCAATTCCTTGAGAAGACGACCCGAGGTTTAAATACTCGGTTATCAATTTATTTAGGGGTTTGTTACTTGTGACAACCAAAATGTTTGTACGAAGGGATTTCTGTCGGTTTAGAGACTATATCTACAACGCGACTGTTTTTATGAAATTCTTTACTGGCAAAAATCCTAACGTCAAAATGGCGCCGTTGCCAGAGAATTGCAAACGTATGCCTTATTATTGGTTATTGTAAATATTTTTCAAAAAAAAATATTCAGATTTCTATTTTAATTTTTTTATCTTATCTTATTTTTTTTCAGAAATCATATCTTTTTCAAAAATATTTTCTTTCTTTTTTTTTCAAAAATTATATCTTTTTCAAAATATTTTCTTTTTATTAATTTTTGTTTTTATTTTCTATTTACTACTATGAACTCTCACCCCTTTGGCTATGAGTCTGGTTACAATAATGTTGCAGGAAGAAGAAATTATAATGACAACATGCACCATGGTTGGAACAATCAAAGATGGGAGGAGCCACAAGGATTTGATCAACCCTCATGGCAACAACCACCTCCAATGGACTATCAACAACCATTCTGTGATGCATATCAAGATGATGGCTATGGTGAGCACTCTTTTAATTATCAACAACCACCACCATATGCCTATGAATCCCCTCCTCAACATGACTTTAGACCACCATACTCACAAGCCCCTTTCCGCCATTCACCTCCATATAACCCTAACCCTCAACTACCATACCAACCACCTTATGAGCCATATGAACCATATATAGAACCACCCCAATTCCAACCCAATTACTCACAAGAACCACCACTTCAATATTCACCATCTCCATATCCATCAATCCAAGAGCATTATGATCCTACTTATGAAAACCGAGTGCATCAAGAGGCAAAGGATCGTCTCAAGGAAACAATGGATCGATTTTAGGCAACCACTCAACAACTGGGGCAAGTATTAATTCAATGGGCTTCTAGACGCTTAAATACACAAGGATCAGCCATAGCCCCATGTGGACAGTCTAGTGAAGAGCATAGCATAAAGGAGATACCAGAAACTCCAGTGGACAAGACAGAGCATGAATTCATACTAGAACAAGTAGAAGAAGCTATCATTGTTCAAGAAGAAGAGTTGGTTGAAGACTTAGGAGATGCAGAACCTCCATGGGAAAGACAAGACATAGAGCCTCCTTCTAAGACGGTTGAAATTGATGCTGAAGAGGGTGTACAACCTCCAAAGCATATCATAGTTGAAGACTTGGAAGAGGTTGATCAAGAGATGGAGATTCAAGAAGAAGAAGCACAACCTCCCATGCCCTTGGAAAGCAATGAAAAGGAGATTGAATTGAAAGAGAGCTACCAAGAGGAAGAGGTTGAAATTGAAGAAGTTTACAAAGAGGTGATAATTATCAGAGAAGAGCACAAGGGAGTGGAGCTTGCAATTTCATTAAAGATACCTCCTCCTAAGTCGCCATCATCCTTCACAACATTCAAGTGGGTAAAATTCATATCCCATAGCTTTCTAATCCCACTTGAATATGGGCTACTGGAGACAGATGGTCAACTTAGAGCTCTTTGTGACATTAAGAGTAAGCGGAAGATGGCCAGTGGTAAGAATTGTCCTGCAAGGTTCATTATGGTTGGAAGCTTTAAGTTTAAACGCAAAGGTTGGTATAGAGCTCAACTGAATGGGTCTAGGAAGCTGTTTGGTCGCTGCAGTGAGAATTCAGATCACCTTTCACCCGGCTGGAAAAATGCAGATCAAGACAAAAACGGGTGTAAAGGTAAAGTTTGGGATCCTGGAATCTGTTCTGACTTTTGTCACCCCGGGAGCCTAAGAATCTATTTGAAGCTTCGTAAGGGCTTTACGTGCTTAGTCTGGGACCCCGGAGGTTACTGGAATCACAAACACTGGTGGAGATTCCTGGATGAGTTCAAGCATAAGCCACCATAACAGGAAGCTCATCAAATGTCTAACTTAAGGACTTTAACTAAAAGTGCTAGGCGGGAGACAGCCCACCATGGTATGATCGTTCATTTTTCATTTTTATTTAGTTTTATTTGCTTTTGAGTTTTATTTTATTTTATTATATTGAACCTGGAAGTTTTGCATCACATTCATATTAACACTGCATTCTGCATTTTATTTCCAAAAAAAAATTTTTTTTTTGCTACGCGACGCGACCGCATCAACGACGCGTCCGCATTGCAAGGGGAAAAGAGAAAAATAAAAACGAACAGAGAGTCATGCTGGAGCGTGGCTGGAGGCGTGCCAATGGCACAAATCAATCCACGCGACCGCGTGACCCACGCGGCCGCGTGACCAAGATTTTGACGTCAAAGTGGTGCACACCCGAAAGTTGTGCGAGAGTGGTGCTGGATTGGTGCTGACCGCATGATCCTTTCCATGCGGCCGCGTGACCCACGCAACCGCGTCAGATTCCTTTAAAGCCCACTCACGCGATCGCATGCCCCATGCGATCGCGTCACTTAAAATTTGGCACTATTAAGATTTTGAACAGAGAGTTGTGCGAGCGCGAGGCTGCACTTGCGCCACTAGCACAAATCGAGTCACGCGATCGCATGACCCACGCGTCCGCGTCGCTTGACCTTATTGCGCACCACGCGGCCGCGTCACTCACGCGACCGCGTCGCCAGCGTCACACACCTTAACCTTATATGCCAAAATACTTTATCTTTTCTTCCCCAACACTAATTTTTCCTTCCCTCTTTTCTTATTTACTTCCTCTTCCCTTCTTTCCCTTCTCATTCTTCTTATCTTTCATTGAATTCATTTGCATACTTTCATTCATTGCATTATTTTCATTGGTGTTAGAAATTTATTTGGGTAATATTTACCATATCTTGCTTATGGATTATTAAAGGAATTGTTTGACAATTATATTAATTTTTTTGCTTGCATGTTCAATTTAATACTTTCAAATAGCTTATTTACCATGCATGCTATGTGTTTGTGAAAACGCCCGTATGGCATTGTGCACTATTTTTAAAGATTTCTTTTAATCTTCTACTATAAATGCTTGCTTTTCACAAAACCCTTTTTATATTTTATTAATTAAATATAATTGTCATTACAAACGTTATTGTTAGTTTCTTACGACTAACAATACATTAAAGCTTTTGATGCTTGATCTATGCTACTCATGCCCTTGCCGGCATGCTAATAAACATCTTGCATCTAATACTCCCCATGCCTTGCTATATTTCCATTGATGAACTGATCACATGGAATCGCGACCATGTCTTTCATTCACTATTTCTTTTGCTTGGCATGATTATCACTCGTACCGCCCTCCTCTTTGCTCCACTCCTTTGACTTCATGTGCCTTTCTCTTCTCTCTTTTTCAGGTTGGCCACCAAAACGGGTAAAGAGAAAGCCTCTACAAGAGAGCACCAGCTGAGGAACCACAACCCCCGTCCACCTGCACATTTCAGCATGCACCGAGGACGGTGCAATCTTTAAGTGTGGGGAGGTCGATACCGATCTCCATGGGTTAGTACTTTCTTGTCTCAACACCAATGTTTAAATTTTCTTTGTAGATTAGTTGTTGCATTTGCATGTTTAATTGTTTTTGTGCATATTTTACTACTTGGTTAAAGTAATATTCTTCTTTTTCAAGAAATTTTTATAATATTTCACTAATTTGAATAAAACTTTTCGAAAAACTTGTTTGAAGAAATATTATTTTGGAACATAGTTTAGAGCTCGAACACAAAACCAGTGAGATTTTGAGCCTATTTGATTGGTTGCATTTTATCAACCAATATTTTATTTTTGGTGTGTGTTTTTCTCTCTAAAATTGTGATCTCTGTCTTGCTTAATTCTATATTTCCATAATTTGATGTATGCATGCACTTATATAATTGAGGCCTTTGTTTCACTAAGCTTACATACCCATATGGCCTTACCTTTCATTATCCCTTGCAAACCAATGTTGAGCCTATTTTACCCCTTTATTCTTTACTTTAGCACATCATTAACTCTAAGCGAAAAACAATAATGTCCTTAATTTGAATCCTTGGTTAGCTTAGATTAGTGAGAATGCTTATGAATTAAGTGTGGGGAAGAGTGGGTTTGGAAACATCTGGTTTGAGAATTGAGTATGTTAGAATTTTCTGAAAATGTGAAAGATATGTTTAGGACATGTTCATGCATTCAATAAATTAATCATATGCATTGAGAAAAAAAAAGAGCAAAATAAGTGAAAGGGGACAAAATGCCCCAAAGTGAGTGGTGAAAGCAATGCATATGAGTTGTATTTGAAATTAGAATGCATGAATATGTGGAAAACATCGTTAATGGATGGTTAGATGTTGTATTATGATTACATGGATTGTTTAAGTTAGGTGGGAAAGTTTAAGTTAATTAAGGATTCAGATTTTAGTCCACTTGGCCAAATACAATCCTACCTTGACCCTAACCCCATTACAACCCTTAAAGACCTCTTGATATGTGTATTTATGCATTAAATTTATGTTGATTGTTAGATGAAGAGCAAGCCTTAGAAAGCAAGGTTAGTAGAGAATTGAGAGAATCGAACCTAAAACACTTGAGTGATTAGAGTGATATACACTACTAAGTGAGGGTTCGATGCTCGATTCTTTGTTCCCGGCTTTCATGAGCTATTTTCTTTTACAAGTCTATTTGTACTTCATTTTTATGATTTGAATTAGTGAAATCCAGTTCATATTTATTCTTGGGGATTTATTTGCTTTTAACCAAGTAAGTAGGAACATTTTTCATTTAGTTGCATTCATAGGTTGCATCTCATGCATTCTACCATTCCTCTTCATTCCTTTATAGTTTCTCTTGAGCTTAGCATGAGGACATGCTTTTGTTTAAGTGTGGGGAGGTTGATAAACCACTATTTTATGGTTTATCTTGTGCTCAATTGAGTGGATTTTATCAACTCTTTACCCACTTATTCATACTAATTGCATGTTTTACATTTGCCTTCCTAATTATGTGCTTTGATTGAAAACATGTTTCTTTGGACTTATATTTGCTTATTATTAATCCTCTCTTATTTCCATTCGATGCCGTGATTAGTGTGTTGAGTAGTTTCAGATTTTCTAAGACAGAATGACTTAAAGGATGAAAAAGGAAACATACTAAAAGGAAAGGGGAAAGCAAAATGGAGCTTTAAGGAAACTGGTATCCACGCGATCGCATGGACGACGCGATCGCGTGCCAAGCACGAATCAGCAGCAACGCGGCCGCATGACTGACGCGACCGCGAGTCTTAAGCAGAACGCACATGACGCGGTCGCATGACTGATGCGACCGCGTGCCCCACGCGGACGCGTGACAGAGGCCACGCACCAGAAATTGCAGAAAATGCTCATAACGAGTTCTGAGGCCCTTTTTGACCCAACTCCAAGTCCAGAAGGCACAGATTAGAGGCTATGAAGTGGAGGAATGCATCCATTCATAGAGGCAACTCATAATTCACTTTTTACAGTTTTAGATGTAGTTTTCAGAGAGAGAGGTTCTCTCCTCTCTCTTAGGATTAGGATTTAGGACTTCTCTTAGTTTTAGGAGTGACTCTCAATCCCAGGTTCAATGTTCTTTGTATTTATTTATTTTCAATGTTCCTTTTATTTATTTCCTCAATTTAGTTTATGGATTCCTATGTTTAACTTAACTTCTTTATTTGGCTACAACTGCCCATGTTACTTTTGATATCTTTACTAGTGCTAATTGTGGTATTTCGGATTGATGATTGCTGTCTTTTATTTATATAAATAATTTGGATTTTTCTGTTTCCCTTTTGGCTTTGGTTAAATAATTGGTGACACTAGAGTTATAAAACTCAGTATTGATTGAAAATTGGATTTCTTCATTTCATTAATTCATATTCCAATAACTCTAGCCTTTCCCAAGGAAAGACTAGGACTTGAGGATTCGAATTAATTCATCCACTTAACTTACCTTCATAGTTAGAGGTTAACAAAGATGGGAGAAGAATCCAATTCTCTTCATAATTGATAAAGATAACCAGAATAGGACTTTCAGTCTTTATACCTTGCCAAGAGTTTATTTTATAGTTATTTATTTACTCTTCTTATTATTTTTTGTGCAACATACTGCCCCCTTACTTCCAAAACCCCAAATTTTACCTTTTTCATAGCCAATAATAAGAACATACCTCCCTGCAATTCCTTGAGAAGACGACCCGAGGTTTAAATACTCGGTTATCAATTTATTTAGGGGTTTGTTACTTGTGACAACCAAAACGTTTGTATGAAGGGATTTCTGTCAGTTTAGAGACTATATCTACAACGCGACTGTTTTTATAAAATTCTTTACTGGCAAAAATCCTAACGTCAGTGATTGTCACGGGTCACCCCTTCAATCTAACTTAACTAAATTAAGTACAAGAGTACATCTTGGAGAAGAAGTAGGCGTGAATTGAAAGAAAAACAATAGCACTTGCATTAATTCATGAGGAACAGCAGAGCTCCTCACTTTAATCTATGAGGTGTAGAAACTCCATCGTTGAAAATACATAAGAACAAAAAGGTCTAGGCATGGACGAATGGCCAGCCTCCCAAATGGCATAAGAATTCAAAAACAGGGGAAGAAGACCTGATCAAAGGATCGAAAAGTGGTCCAAAGATATGAATACAATAGTAAAAAGTGCTATTTATACTAAACTAGTAAACTAGGTTTCCAGAAAATGAGTAACTAAGTGCAGAAATCCACTTCTAGGGCCCACTTGGTGTGTGCTTGGGCTGAGCATTGAAGCTTTCACGTGCATAGGCTCTTCTTGGAATTAAACTCCAGCTTTGGTGCCAGTTCTGGCGTTTTACGCCAGAAAAGGGTCTCTGGTGGGCGTTTGGATGCCAGTTTGGGCCATCAAATCTCGGGCAAAGTATAAACTAATATACATTGCTGGAAAGCCCAAGATGTCTACTTTACAACGCAATTGAGACCGCGCCAATTGCGCTAATGTAGCTCCAGAAAATCCGCTTCGAGTACAGGAGGGTCAGAATCCAACAACATATGCAGTCCTTTCTCAGCCTCTAAATCAGATTTTTGCTCAGGTCCCTCAATTTCGGCCAGAAAATACCTAAAATCACAGAAAAACACACAAACTCATAGTAAAGTCCAGAAATGTGATTTTTTCATAAAAACTAATAAAAATATACTAAAAAGTAACTAAAACATACTATAAACTACCTAAAAATAATGCCAAAAAGCGTAAAATTATCCGCTCATCACAACACCAAACTTAAATTGTTGCTTGTCCCCAAGAAAACAAAAACAAAATAGGATAAAAAGAAGAGAATATACAATAAATTCAAAAACATCAATGAAACTTAGTTTCAATCAGATGAGCGGGACTAGTAGCTTTTTGCTTCTGAACAGTTTTGGCATCTCACTTCATCCTTTGAAGTTCAGAATGATTGGCATCCAATGGGACTCAGAATTCAGATAGTGTTATTGATTTTCCTAGTTTAGTATGTTGATTCTTGAACACAGCTACTTATGAGTCTTGGCCGTGACCCTAAGCATCTTGTTTTCCAGTATTACCACCGGATACATAAATGTCACAGACACATAACTGGGTGAAACTTTTCAGATTGTGACTCAGCTTTGCTAGAGTCCCCAGTTAGAGGTGTCCAGAGTTCTTAAGCAAACTCTTTTTGCTTTGGATCACGACTTTAACCACTCAGTCTCAAGCTTTTCACTTGGACCTTCATGACACAAGCACATGGTTAGGGACAGCTTGATTTAGCCGCTTAGGCCAGAATTTTATTCCTTTGGGCCCTCTATCCATTAATGCTCAAAGCCTTGGATCCTTTTTACCCTTGCTTTTTAGTTTAAAGGGTTACTAGCTTTTTTCTCTTGCTTTTTGGTTTAAAGAGCTATTGGCTTTTTCTGCTTGCTTTTTCTTTTTCTTTTTTTTCTTTATTTTTTTTTTGCCCCCTTTTTTCGCAAGCTTTATATTTTTCACTGCTTTTTCTTGCTTCAAGAATCAATTTTATGATTTTTTAGATTATCAATAACATTTCTCTTTTTTCATTATTCTTTCAAGAGCCAACAATTTTAACATTCATAAACTTCACTATAAAAAATATGCACTGTTCAAGCATTCATTCAGAAAACAAAAAGTATTGCACCACATCAAAATAATTAAACTAATTTCAAGATAGAATTCGAAATTCATGTACTTCTTGTTCTTTTGCAATTAGAAACATTTTTCATTTAAAAAAGGTGAAGGATTCATGGGACATTCATAGCTTCAAGGCATAGACACTAGACACTAATGATCATGTAATAAAGACACAAACATAGACAAAATATAAAGCATATGAACCGAAAAACAGAAAAATAAGAGCAAGGAAATTAAAGAATGGGTCCACCTTAGTGATGGCGGCTAGTTCTTCCTCTTGAAGATCCTATGGAGTGCTTGAGCTCCTCAATTTCTCTTCCTTGCCTTTGTTGCTCTTCCCTCATGGCTCTTTGGTCTTCTCTAATTTCATGGAGGATAATGGAGTGCTCTTGGTGCTCCATCCTTAGTTGCTCCATGTTGGAACTCAAATGTCCCAAAGAGGTGTTTGATGACATGTCATCATATACCCATTTTTCAAGCTAATTTCACTTGTTTTGTTAGTTTTTATACACTTTCTTGCATCCTAAGTAAGTGATTTGGAATGAAAATGCATAAGTTCTTTAAATCAAGCAACCACCATGAAATTAATGTTAATCCATGAGGTTTAAGCTAATTTTAATTGAATTTTAATTGATTTATAAGCCTCTTGAATTTAGTGATACTTTGAGTGGTTGTTTTGGTTTATTGTAGGTGAAGAAAAGAAAAAAAAAAGAAAAAAAAACGTGGCCTAAAGAAAGCGTGACCCAAGGAGAAGGAAGCGTGGTTAAAGGGATGAGAAGTGTGCCGCATGGAAGGGAGGAAGCAAACATTGCCCTCCACAAGGGCACACTGCCCTCTAGGAGGGCAACATAAGGAAACAAGCTTGAGAAGCAATTCTGCCCTGCCCTCCTCAAGGGCAATGTCGGGCTCACAAGGACAGAATCATGATGAAGCAAAGTGAGGATGAAGCAAATTTTGGCTAAGTTAAAATCTGGGCGCTCACAGCATGACCATGCCTACTTCAAAGGGTTATAACTTGAGCTACAGACGTCCGATTGATGTGCTTTCAGTTGCATTGGAAAGCTGACATTCAGAGCTTTCCAACGATATATAGAAATCCATATTTGGCGTCCAATTGAGGCAGGAACGAAAGGCATCTTTAAGGGCCAAAAATAAGCAAAAATAAACCAAGGAAATTATAGTAGCGTGTTTGCCTCCTCCATGATTCGAACACGGGACAAGCATTTTGGAAACATTGCCCTGCCCTTGGCACGGGCAGGGCAGCATTTGGATGGCACACAAATGTGGCGCACCAAGAAGCATCGCGCGCACCAAGCTTCGTCCCTGGCAGCACCAACCGCGCGCACCAACATAAATCTGGCGCATCATACTTTTCTGCCCTGCCCTTGGCGCGGGCAGGGCAGCGTTTCACGCATCAGGCTGCACCATGGCCGCACCAAGCTCGCACATTGCCGCACCAAATCCACGCACCATGCATCAATTTTCTGCCCTGCCCTCCACAAGGGCAGGGCAACCTCCTGGAAGCAATTTTCCTTCATGGGCTGAAATTGAATTAAAAACCCAATTTAATTCATTTCTTCACCAAATCAAAAGCCCATCCAAATCCCAAAATCCAAGAATAGAAAGTGTATAAATAGGAGCTAGTTTTATGTAATTGGGGGGCTGGAAACTTTATTTTTGAATTTTCCTTTCTACTTGCATTGTAATTTTGAACTTTGGAATTTCTTAGAGAATTAGGAAGGAGAATTGATCTCTCTTCTTCCTGGTTCCTTCTTGAACACTCTTTACTTTTCTTGCTTTGGATCTTGGGTGAAGAATTGAAGAACTTCTGTTTCAATCTCACCTTGAGATCTCTTCTTTAATTTTCTGCATAATTGAATTTTACTTTCGGTTCATTTCTTCTTCTGTGTTTTCTGCAATTTGCTTTCCTTTACTTCTTCTGCAATTGTTCTTGTTGGATCAAGGAAGGATTTGAGATCTAGACTTGTTATCTAGTCTCCTCCAATCCTGAGATCTTCAATCACTTTTAATTTGCTGCAACTTAAGCACTGCTTTTCTGTTTAGAATTCTTCAAGCAATTTCCATTTTTTGTTTAGATCTGTTGCATGATTTTGCACCTTTTACTTCTCTGTTTGATTGCTATTTACACTTTCCTGTTGAATTTTAATTTCCAGCACCCAACCCCCTTTACTTTTCATGCAATTTACATTTCTTGCAATTTAAGTTTCAGTTATTTTACTTTCTTGTTATTTAAGTTACTTGCAATTTTACTTTCTGCAACTTTAAATTCCCTGTCATTTACAATTCTGTTGGCTACGATTTCACTCAATTTCACTTCAATGTTAGCTTGACTAAACTAATCACCCACTAAAGTTGCTTGATCCATCAATCCCTGTGGGATCGACCTCACTCTTGTGAGTTATTACTACTTGATGCGACCCGGTACACTTGCCGGTTGGATTTGTGTGTTGGAAATTCATTTTTCCACAAAAACACCATCAAGTTTTTGGCGCCGTTGCCGGGGATTGATTAGATCAACAATGATTAAGTGGGTGAGAAGTCTAGATTAGGCATTTTTTTTATTTTTGTTCTCTGCTTTAAAGTGTAACCAAGGTGTTTGAGTTATTGCCTCACTAAGAAATTCTTTCTCTGTGACATGAATTTCAAATTTCATTGATGTTTACAAAATACAAATGGAGTTCAACTCATCTTATGGTCAAACAAAATTTTATGGGATATCATCCACCATCACCAATATCTAATGATGGCTGGGAATATCACCAAGAGAATACACATTCTGAGCACTCCAACTCATGGAGATTTGCTTCAGAAACACAAGATGAGCAAGAGAACCATATGGGATATTTCCTTCTACCACAAAATAATGCAAGTCATGATTCTAATGGTGGCTGGGAAGGGAATTCTAATGCTCCATATGATATTCATCCAAAGATATCATCACTTGACCATGCTTCAACAGAAAGCCTCTTTCAAAACTCACCACCCACACAAACTTCCATGAACCAAAGCCTCTCAATGCTTGAGACCATGTTTGAAAAATATGAGAGGGAGGCACAGATATCATGGAACGAGCAAGAAAATTCATTCAAAAACATGGAAATAATGTTAGCTCAAGTGGTGAGTGCAACAAGGAAAGAGGAAGGGCCAGATGAGGAAGCCTCTGTGTCAAGTAAAATTTCAATGAAAAAAGAGGTGGTGGAAATATTTGAACCTGAAACTCTACTTGAGATGACAAGAGAACCTGAACACTCACAGCCTTCACAAACTTCCCTGGACCAAAATACCTCAACACTTGAATCCATGATTGAAAGGTATGAAGAGGAGATGAAGAAAGCTTGGGAAGATCAACAAACCTCCTCCATGAAAGAGCTACTAAAGCAAATGTTGAGTGTAAAAGAGGAAGGGGAAGAACAAGTTAGTGAGGAGGATAATCAAGAACGTCCAAACTCAAGGGAAACAGAGAGGCACATGAAGGACAAGCTCATTGAACCACCAATTCAAAAGGCTCTGGATGAAGATCAAACTCCAAAAATCACACAGCAACCAATTCATGAATCCAAAGAAGTGAAGGCAACTAACAAGAGCACCAATCATGTCCCTGATCCAGCAAGCAAGATCAATCAAGCCATTTGCAAAAGGAAGCTTGCTGAGGAAAGGCCAAGACAAGGGACAGTAGCTGAATCTTCTCCCCCCTTGAAGTCATTCCTCTTAACCAATTGGAAGAAGAGGAAGAAAGTGAAGAACAATATGTCAAGCTAATGACACTAAAAGAGCGCTTGTTGGGAGGCAACCCAACCTTAGGTAACATTTCTTCTCTGCTTTGTTTTCTTTCTGTGGTTTGTTCAAATTTAATAATTTGGCATATGGTTACATTCTAAGTTTGGTGTTGCCTAGCAACAAACTGTTTTCCATCTTCATGGATGATTGCATCAATTTTACATGGAAGTGTCACACTAAGATTCTAAGTTTGGTGTGCCACTTAATTTTCTATGCAATAAATCCAGCAACATCACTTGTCTGCATAATCATATTGCCTTTTACAGTGTTATTTTCTTCTTAGTTGGATAATTTTTGTTTTCTCTTTGTTTCATTTATTTACTTATTTTTAATGTTTTCTTTCATTAACTGTTTTTGTGAATACATCACCCAAACATCCTTACTCATGACAGATTCTTCACTTGGTGATTGTATTTAACAAATAACAGTTTCACTTGCTTAGTTTTAATTCAAATAAATTGACATATGATTGCATTCTAAGTTTGGTGTTGCTATGCAACAAAATTTGGTTCAAATATTTACAAGATACTTACATCAATTCTAAGAGAAAGTGTCACACTAAGTTTTGTGTGCCATTTATATTTTTATGCAATGTATCATGCACACCAACTTATATTTGCAATCACTATGTCTCTGTCTCTTGTGCCTTGATTTTTATCTTAAATCTTGCTTGCTCAAAACACATGTACTGCTAACATTTCATTGTGTAAGACATTCATGATCCATCTTAGCCCCATAGCCATTGTTCTAATTGTTGCTTGAGGATGAGCAAGCATTCTGAGTTGGTATGGGAAGGAGAAGAATGGGAGGAAAATGACAACAATAGAGAAGATGGACTACAAGGTTGTAAAGTTCCTTTTCCTCTCATTTATTTCTAGCACTTTAAATTGCATGATTGTCTTTATATTCTCTGTATACATGTGTGGTATGACTAAGCATAGCTTGAATTTGATTTGAAATATGTTGTTGTGACATTATGACTACCAACTTGAGTTTTGTGAATTCAAAAGCAAAAAGCATCATGATCATAAACAAACAAGGAATTAAAGAAGAATTTAGCATGTGCATACAAGTATTGGAAAGCTAGTGTGATTGATTGTTGCTCAATTGCATTGGATTTTATTTAATTGAAGTTTTTCATCTAGTACATTTTGTGAAATCTTTTGAAATCATGAAAACCTTGAAGAAGCAAATACAATTAAAGCAAGAAAAGAAAAAGGGAAAGAATGAGAAAGCTAAAGGCTCTGAGTACCAATGGCAATTTATTTGCTAAGTGCTTGTGGTGTTTATGTATCAAGCCAAATGCTTGAAAACAAAACACTTAGAAGTCAAGGCTAGGCTCAAGTGCAAAAGCACTCCCTCAAAGCTCAAGGTTCTGAGCATCAATGATTAGAGAGTCAAAGAAAAGAAAAAAATGTGCTTAATGAAGTCCTCTAATTAAATGCTTGTGGTGCTTATGTATCAAGTGGTAATACTTGAAAACAAAGCATTTAGAAGTCGTAGCTTTGTTATTAACTCATGGGGCAAAGCACCCAAAAGGAGAAAAAAAAATCAAAAATCAAAAGCTTGTTTCAAGGAAGAATTATAAGAAAAAGATTTCATAAAATAAGCTAGATAGAAGCATCAATCATTTACATCTCTTTTGTAATTGTAGCATGCATAGAAAACTAGCTTGCCATGAACATTGAGTTGCTATTCTTCTTACCTTGGATTGTCAATCTTTATTGCATGATTCTTTTCTTGCTTGGGGACAAGCAAGATTTAAGTTTGGTGTTGTGATGACATGTCATCATATACCCATTTTTCAAGCTAATTTCACTTGTTTTGTTAGTTTTTATACACTTTCTTGCATCCTAAGTAAGTGATTTGGAATGAAAATGCATAAGTTCTTTAAATCAAGCAACCACCATGAAATTAATGTTAATCCATGAGGTTTAAGCTAATTTTAATTGAATTTTAATTGATTTATAAGCCTCTTGAATTTAGTGATACTTTGAGTGGTTGTTTTGGTTTATTGTAGGTGAAGAAAAGAAAAAAAAAAGAAAAAAAAACGTGGCCTAAAGAAAGCGTGACCCAAGGAGAAGGAAGCGTGGTTAAAGGGATGAGAAGTGTGCCGCATGGAAGGGAGGAAGCAAACATTGCCCTCCACAAGGGCACACTGCCCTCTAGGAGGGCAACATAAGGAAACAAGCTTGAGAAGCAATTCTGCCCTGCCCTCCTCAAGGGCAATGTCGGGCTCACAAGGGCAGAATCATGATGAAGCAAAGTGAGGATGAAGCAAATTTTGGCTAAGTTAAAATCTGGGCACTCACAGCATGACCATGCCTACTTCAAAGGGCTATAACTTGAGCTACAGACGTCCGATTGATGTGCTTCCAGTTGCATTGGAAAGCTGACATTCAGAGCTTTCCAACGATATATAGAAATCCATATTTGGCGTCCAATTGAGGCAGGAACGAAAGGCATCTTTAAGGGCCAAAAATAAGCAAAAATAAACCAAGGAAATTATAGTAGCGTGTTTGCCTCCTCCATGATTCGAACACGGGACAAGCATTTTGGAAACATTGCCCTGCCCTTGGCGCGGGCAGGGCAGCATTTGGATGGCACACAAATGTGGCGCACCAAGAAGCATCGCGCGCACCAAGCTTCGTCCCTGGCAGCACCAACCGCGCGCACCAACATAAATCTGGCGCATCATACTTTTCTGCCCTGCCCTTGGCGCGGGCAGGGCAGCGTTTCACGCATCAGGCTGCACCATGGCCGCACCAAGCTCGCACATTGCCGCACCAAATCCACGCACCATGCATCAATTTTCTGCCCTGCCCTCCACAAGGGCAGGGCAGCCTCCTGGAAGCAATTTTCCTTCATGGGCTGAAATTGAATTAAAAACCCAATTTAATTCATTTCTTCACCAAATCAAAAGCCCATCCAAATCCCAAAATCCAAGAATAGAAAGTGTATAAATAGGAGCTAGTTTTATGTAATTGGGGGGCTGGAAACTTTATTTTTGAATTTTCCTTTCTACTTGCATTGTAATTTTGAACTTTGGAATTTCTTAGAGAATTAGGAAGGAGAATTGATCTCTCTTCTTCCTGGTTCCTTCTTGAACACTCTTTACTTTTCTTGCTTTGGATCTTGGGTGAAGAATTGAAGAACTTCTGTTTCAATCTCACCTTGAGATCTCTTCTTTAATTTTCTGCATAATTGAATTTTACTTTCGGTTCATTTCTTCTTCTGTGTTTTCTGCAATTTGCTTTCCTTTACTTCTTCTGCAATTGTTCTTGTTGGATCAAGGAAGGATTTGAGATCTAGACTTGTTATCTAGTCTCCTCCAATCCTGAGATCTTCAATCACTTTTAATTTGCTGCAACTTAAGCACTGCTTTTCTGTTTAGAATTCTTCAAGCAATTTCCATTTTCTGTTTAGATCTGTTGCATGATTTTGCACCTTTTACTTCTCTGTTTGATTGCTATTTACACTTTCCTGTTGAATTTTAATTTCCAGCACCCAACCCCCTTTACTTTTCATGCAATTTACATTTCTTGCAATTTAAGTTTCAGTTATTTTACTTTCTTGTTATTTAAGTTACTTGCAATTTTACTTTCTGCAACTTTAAATTCCCTGTCATTTACAATTCTGTTGGCTACGATTTCACTCAATTTCACTTCAATGTTAGCTTGACTAAACTAATCACCCACTAAAGTTGCTTGATCCATCAATCCCTGTGGGATCGACCTCACTCTTGTGAGTTATTACTACTTGATGCGACCCGGTACACTTGCCGGTTGGATTTGTGTGTTGGAAATTCATTTTTCCACAAAAACACCATCAGTGTTGAGTTGCATCCCTTGAGGTATCTCAGGGATTTCTTGATGAAGGACTTCCTCATGCACTTGTTGAGGTCCATGAGTGGGCTCTCTTGTTTGCTCCATCCTCTTTTTAGTGATGGGCTTGTCCTCTTCAATAAGGATGTGTTCCTCTATGACAATTCCTGATAAATTGCATAGGTGACAGATGAGATGAGGAAAGGCTAACTGATGAGCGGATAATTTATACGCTTTTTGGCATTATTTTTAGGTAGTTTTTAGTATGATCTAGTTACTTTTAGGGATGTTTTCAATAGTTTTTATGCTAAATTCACATTTCTAGACTTTACTATGAGTTTGTGTGTTTTTCTGTGATTTCAAATATTTTCTTAATTAGACGACGTAAACGGGCGCTCAATGCCAGTTCCATGCTGCATTCTGGAGTCAAACGCCAGAAACACGTCACGAACCAGAGTTGAACGCCCAAAACACGTTACAACTTGGCGTTCAACTCCAAGAGAAGTCTCAGCTCGTGGATAGATCAAGCTCAGCCCAAGCACACACCGAGTGGGCCCCGGAAGTGGATTTATGCATCAATTACTTACTTTTGTAAACCCTAGTAGCTAGTCCAGTATAAATAGGATAGTTTACTATTGTATTAGACATCTTTGGTCTCTGTTTTATTTTATTATCCATCCTAGGAGACTATTGATCACGTTTTAGGGGCTGTCCATTCGGCCATACCTGAACCTTCATCACTTATGTATTTTCAACGGTGGAGTTTTTACACACCATAGATTAAGGGTGTGGAGCTCTGCTGTACCTCAAGTTTCAATGCAATTACTACTATTTTCTATTTAATTCCGCTTGTTCTTATTCTAAGATGTTTGTTGCACTTCAACATGACGAATGTGATGATCCGTGACACTCATCATCATTCTCACCTATGAACGCGTGACTGACAACCACTTCCGTTCTACTTTAGGCCGGGCGCATATCTCTTGGATTCCTTAATCAGAATCTTCGTGGTATAAGCTATAATTGATGGCGGCATTCATGGGAATCCGGAAAGTCTAACCTTTTCTGTGGTATTCCGAGTAGGATTCCGGGATTGAATGACTGTGACGAGCTTCAAACTTGCGATTGTTGGGCGTGATGACAAACGCAAAAGAATCAAGGGATTCTATTCCAACATGATCGAGAACAGACAGATGGTTAGCCATGCTGTGACAGAGCATTTGGACCATTTTCACTGAGAGGATAGGATGTAGCCATTAACAATGGTGATGCCCTACATACAGCTTGCCATGGAAAGGAGTAAGAAGGATTGAAGGAATGCAGTAGGAAAGGGCACGGAGTACGGTAGAATTCCCCGGTACGGTCATTCGGGAAGTCCCTCCGAGGACGACTCCCAAACAATTCTTGGAGTAAGCTTTTGAAGTTGACTTGTTTGTTGGCTTTAGAGCTAATGAATGCGGAGTTACAGTGAGTAGCAAGCAAGCGAACGGAGCGCGATAAGCTAGTCAGCAGGAATAGCAGCCTTTCTGCTGCTAGGTCTAGTCGGCAATTCAGCAGCTAGGCTGAGGGACTCATCCGCTTTTGAAACTAGATTTTTCGCAAAAATTCCCCGCTTAGGGAAATCCACTAAAGAAAGCTAGTAATCAGACTTCGTTCCTGTCTTTCCGCGGGGAAATCCTTATAAGATAAGAAAATAAAATCCTTTACCTTTCTGGATCTATCGAATAGGTTGGGTATATTACCCGATAAAGCAGCTTTGTGTGATGCAGCGGAGCCATGGCAATTAGGATTTCAAGACGCAGCAAGCCCTATGATGCAAGGAATAATCGATTTACATCACGATATCTTTTTCTTCGTCATTCTGATTTTGGTTTTCGTATCACGGATCTTGGTTCGCGCTTTATGGCATTTCCACTATTCTTTCGCGTTAAGCGAACATCAGAAAAACAAACGTCCATCCTGCCTTGTAATGACTTTGAGCTGACTTAGCTACAGGCCGCTTCGCTGGGACTTTTTACTCGTGAGACCAAGATAATCAACCTAAGAAAGATTAACAAATAATTCTCCCTAAGTCTTTGAGATTCAGAAAGGGACAAGCATCTCCATACACTTATCTGAAATTCCCACCATTGAATTACATGAGTAACTCTATCCTATTTTATTTATTTTCGTTTACTATAATTTCTTAATACAGTTGAATCCGCCTGACTGGGATTTACAAGATGACCATAGCTTGCTTCATACCAACAATCTCAGTGGGATCGACCCTTACTCACGTAAGGTATTACTTGGACGACCCGGTACACTTGCTGGTTAGTTGTGCGGAGTTGTGACTAAGTGTGATTCACGTTTGAGAGCGCTACTAAGTTCATTGGCGCCATTGTTGATGATCACAATTTCGTCCACCAAGTTTTTGGCGCCGTTTCCGGGGATTGTTCGAGTATGGACAACTGACGGTTCATCTTGTTGCTCAGATTAGGTAATTTTCTTTTTTTTCTTTTCAAAAATTTGTCTTTATTTTCGTTTTTCTAAAGAATATTTTCGAAAAAAAATAATAAAAATACAAAAAAATCATAAAATCATAAGAACCAAAAAATATTTTGTGATTCTTGTTTGAGTCTTGTGTCAATTTTTAAGTTGGGTGTCAATTGCATGTTTTAAAAAAAATCTCTTGCATTTTTTGAAAATTCATGCATTCATTGTGCTCTTCATGATCTCCAAGTTGTTCTTGGTAAGTCTTCTTGTTTGATCTTGATGTTTTCTTGTTTTGTGTCTTTTATTGTTTTTCATATGCATTTTTGCATTCATAGTGTCCATGCATTAAAGATTTCTAAGTTTGGTGTCTTGCATGTTTTCTTTGCATCAAAAATTTTTTTAAAAAATATGTTCTTGATGTTCATCATGATCTTCAAAGTGTTCTTGGTGTTCATCTTGACATTCATAGTGTTCTTGGATGCATCATGTGTTTTGATTCATAATTTTCATGTTGTGAGTCATTTTTATGTTTTTCTCTCTCATAATTAAAAATTCAAAAATAAAAAATATCTTTTCCTTAATTTTCTCATAATTTTTGAAAATTTGAGTTGACTTAGTCAAAAAATTTTAAAATTAGTTGTTTCTTACAAGTCAAGTCAAATTTTCAATTTTAAAAATCCTATCTTTTCAAAACTTTTTCAAAAATCAAATCTTTTTCATTTTTATCTTATGATTTTCGAAAATTTGAAAATATTTTTCAAAAATCTTTTTCTTAATTTTATCTTTATTTTCGAAAATTATGCTAACAATTAATGTGATTGATTCAAAAATTTGAAGTTTGTTACTTTCTTGTTAAGAAAGGTTCAATCTTTAAATTCTAGAATCATATCTTTTAGTTTCTTGTGAGTCAAGTAATTAAATTTAAAAATCAAATCTATCTTATCTTATCTTTTATATCATATCTTTTTCAAAAGTTTATCTTTTTCAAAAATTTGATTTTAAAATATCTTTTCTAACTTCTTATCTTATTATCTTTTCAAATTTGATTTTCAAATCTTTTTCAACTAACTATTTGACTTTTTGTTTGTTTCTTATCTTTTTCAAAACCACCTAACAACTTTTCTCTCTCTAATTTTCGAAAATATCTCATCCTTTTTTCAAAATTCTTTTTAAATTAACTAATTGTTTTAAATTTTAATTTTAATTCTATCTCATCTTTAATTTTCGAAAATCATTAACTCCTTTTCAAAATTAATTTTCGGATTCTCTCTCTCATCTTCTTCTACTTATTTATTCATTTACTAACACTTCTCTTCACCTTTCTTCATCTCCAATCACTGCCTCTATCCTTACCCTTGTGTTTGGATTCTCCTTTCTTTATTCTTTTCTTCTTCTACTAATAATAAGGATCCTCTTTACTGTGACATAGAGGATTCCTCTTCTTTTCTTGTTCTCTTCTCCTTCATATGGGCAGGAACAAGGAAAAAAGCACTCTTGTTGAAGCTGATCCTGAACCTGAAAGGACTCTGAAGAGGAAACTAAGAGAAGCTAAATTACAACAATCCAGAGGCAACCTTTCTGAAATTTTCGAACAAGAGAAGGAGATGGAAGCTGAACCCAACAACAATAATGCAAGGAGGATGCTTGGCGATTTTACTAAACCCACGTCCAAGTTTGATGGATTTGTTTTACAGTATTTATTTATTTTAATTGTCATTTAAATTAATTGCCATATTTATTCCTCATTCTCAAAACCCCAATTTTATCTTTCTCATAGCCAATAATAAGAACATACCTCCCTGCAATTCCTTGAGAAGACGACCCGAGGTTTGAATACTCGGTTATCAATTTCAAAGGGGTTTGTTACTTGTGACAACCAAAACGTTTGTACGAAGGGATTTCTGTCGGTTTAGAGACTATATCTACAATGCGACTGTTCTTATGAACTTCTTTACTGGCAAAAATCCCGACGTCAAAATGGCGCCGTTGCCGGGGAATTGCAAACGTGTGCCTTATTATTGGTTATTGTAAATATAAAAAAAAATTTCTCTTGCTTGTTTATTTATTTTTGTTTTTAATTTTTATTAATTACTATGAATTCTCACCCCTATGGTTTCAAGTTTGATTCCAATATTGTTGTTAGGAATGGAAACTTTAATGAGAACAGGCATCAAGGTTGGAAGAATCAAAGATGGGAGGAGCCACAAGGATTTACTCAACCCTCATGGCAACAACCACCTCCAATGGACTACCAACAACCATCCTGTGATGCATATCAAGGCAATGGGTATGGTGAGCACTCTTTTGATTATCAACAACCACCACCATACGCCTATGAACACCCTCCTCAACATAACTTTGGACCACCAAACTCACAAGCCCCTTGCCATCATTCATCTTCATATGACCCTAACCCTCAACCACCATACCAACCACCTTATGAGCCATATGAACCATATATAGAACCACCCCAATTCCAACCCAATTACTCACAAAAACCACCACCTCCATATTTACCATCTCCATATCCATCAATCCAAGAGCACTATGATTGTATTTATGAAAGCCGAGTGCGTCAAGAGACAAAGGATCGTCTCAAGGAAACAGTGGATCGATGTCAGGCAACCATGCATCAATTGGGGCAAGCAATAATGAGTCAATTAGCTTCCCGGTGCTCAAATATACAAGGATCAGCCACAGCTCCATGTGCACAGTCTAGTGAAGAGCATAGCATGAAGGAGATACTAGAAACCCCAGTGAACAAGACAGAGAATGAATTCGTACTAGAACAAGTAGAAGAAGCTGTCATTGTTCAAGAAGAAGAAGAAGTGGTTGAAGACTTAGGAGATGCAGAACCTTCTTGGGAAAGTCCAGTCATAGAACCTCCTTCCAAGACGTTTGAAATTGATGGCTGAGGAGGGTGTACAACCTCCAAGGCATATCACAGTTAAAGACTTGGAAGAGGTTGATCAAGAGATGGAGATTCAAGAAGAAGAAGCACAACCTCCCATGCCCTTGGTGAGCAATGAAGAAAAGATTGAATTGGAAGAAAGCTACCAAGAGAAAGAGGTTGAAATCGAAGAAGCTTGCAAAGAGGTGGTAATTATCAGAGAAGAGCACAAGGGAGTGGAGCTTGTAATTTCATTAAAAACACCTCCCCCTAAGTTGCCATCATCCTTCACAACATTCAAGTGGGTAAAATTCATATCCCTTAGCTTTCTAATTCCACTTGAATATGGGCTACTGGAGACGGATGGTCAACTTAGAGCTCTTTGTGGCATTAAGAGTGAGAGGAAGATGGTCAGTGGTAAGAATTGTCCTGCAAGGTTCATTATGGTTGGAAGCTCAAGGTTTAAATGCAAAGGTTGGTGCAAAGCTCAACTGAATGGGTCTAGGAAGTTGTTTGGCCACTTTAGTGAGAATTCAGATTGCCCGCCACTCGGTTGGAACACTAATAATCAACAAGAAGATGGGTGTAAAGGCAAGATTTGGGATCCTGGAATCTGCTCTGACATTTGTCACCCCGGGAGCCTAAGAATCTGTTTGAAGCTTCTTAAGGGCTTTACATGCCTAGTTTGGGATCCCGGAGGACATTGGAATCACAAACATTGGTGGAGATTCCTGGATGAGTTCAAGCACAAGCCACCATAACAAGAAGCTCACCAAATGTCCAACTTAAGGACTTTAACTAAAAGTGCTAGGTGGGAGACAACCCACCATGGTATGATCGTTCCTTTTCCAATTTTTTATTTTTAGTTTTGTCTGTTTTTGAGTTTTATTTTATTTTATTGAACCTGGAATCATGCATAGCATTCACATTAAGCATTGTATTCTGCATACTGTATTTTGCATTTTGCATAAAAAAAAGGGGAAAACACGCAAGCGACGCGGCAGCATCGCTGACGCGTCCGCGTCACCTGTGTATTGCAAAGAGAAAGAATTGAACAGAGAGTCACGCGAGAGCGCTCGCGTGACTGGAGGCGCGCCATTAGCATAATTTGATCCCACGCGACCGCGTCACCCACGCGGCCGCGTGCCATGTAAATCGACGTCAAAAAGGTGCATGGCCGAAAGTTGTGCTGGAATTGGGCTGGACTCGTGCTAGAAGCCCAAGCCCTCCCACGCGAACGCGTACCTCACGCGGCTGCGTCGTCTTTCAAAAATGGCCATCCACACGATCGCGTCACCCACGCGATCGCGTCACCCACGCGACCGCATCACTCAATATTTGGCAAAATAAGATTTTGAACAGAGAGTTGTGCGAGCGCGAGGCTGCCCTCGCGCCAGTAGCATAAATTGAGTCACGCGACCGCGTGACCGACGCGATCGCATCGATTAACTTACACCACAAGTCGCGCGACCGCGTGCCCTACGCGTCCGCGTCGCTTGCGCCGCACAGCTTATCCTAATTTGCCAAATATCTTATCTTTTCTTCCCCAATCCTAATTTTTCCTCCCTCATTTCTTCTTCCCTTCTTTCCCTTCTCATTCTTCTTATTTTTCTTTTTATTTTATTTTAATTTATTTGCATATCTCATTCATTGCATTTTAAATTTGTGCATATTTTTATTTTCTTTTCTGAATTTTTTTTATTTTTTCCATTGGTGTTAAAAAAAATCTTTTCTTATTCAGCTGTTGCATCTTTTCTTGAATTTATTTTGGTAACTTGTTTTACACTGTTGAGCAATATTATTTAAGTCAATGTTAATCTTTTATGTTCTTTGTATTAATTTTGCATTGACATGAATTTATATTGTCTTACACTCTCTTCCCCATTGTTGTACATTTTGTACTACTGGCATGCCATGGCTTCTATTGTTTTCTCACGTACATGTTGAAGCTTCCATGTAAATGAGACCCTTATTATATGGCATTAACACCCATCTTTTAATTTCTATCTTTATTTTTGGGTTACTTTTCTTCCCTTTTTCTTTCAGGATGGCCACCAGGAAGAGAACCGGAAGACGATCACATGGGAGAGACAAACAAGTTCCTACGCACATTCCTTGATGAGAAAAGCGTCAGTTGAAGCAGCCCGTCCACCTGCACATCTCAGCATGCACCGAGGACGGTGCAATCTTTAAGTGTGGGGAGGTCGATACTGACTTCCAGGGGTTAGTTACCTTCTTTTCAACACCAATACTCTATTTTCTTAATTTGTTAGTTGTTGCATTTACATGTTTGATTGCATATTTGTTTGATTTTTTGCATATTTTACCACTTGGTTAAAGTAATATTTTCTTTTTCAAGAAACCTTTTAAAAGTATTTCACTAATTTGAATAAAATTTTTGCTTACACTTGTTTGAAGAAATATTATATTGAAACATGGTTTAGAGCTCGAACACACATAACCTGTGAGATTTTTAAGCCTATTTTATTTTTGGTGTGTGTTGTTCTCTCTAAAATTGTGATCTCTGTCTTGCTTAATTCTATATTTCCATTATTTGATGTATGCATGCACTTACATGATTGAGGCCTTTGTTTCACTGAGCTTACATACCCTTATGGCCTTACTTTTCATTATCCCTTGCAAACCAATGTTGAGCCTATTTTACCCCTTTATTCTTTACTTTAGCACATCATTAACTCTAAGCGGAAAACAATAATGTCCTTGATTTGAATCCTTGGTTAGCTTAGACTAGTGAGAGTGCTCACGAATTAAGTGTGGGGAAAAGTGGGTTTGAAAATGTTTGGTTTGAGAATTGAGTATGTTATGTATCTTTATGAAAATGTGAAAGAAATGTTTAGGACATGTTCATGCATTCAATAAATTAATTATATGCATTGAAAAAAAAAGAAAGAAAAAGAAAAAGAAAAAACAGAGCAAATAATAAAAAGGGGACAAAATGCCCCAAAGTAAATGGTGAAATGCATATGAGTTGGACTTGAAATTAGAATGCATGAACATGTGGAAAACATGGTTAATGGATGGTTAAATGTTGTATTGTGATTATATGGATTCTCTTAAGTTAGGTGAAAATTTTAAGTTAATTAAGGATTCAGATTTTAGTCCACTTAGCCAAATACAATCCTACCTTGACCCTAACCCCATTACAACCCTTAAAAGACCTCTTGATATGTGTATTTATGCATTAAATTTATGTTGATTGTTAGATGAAGAGCAAGCTTTAGAAAGCAAGGTTAGTAGAGAATTGAGAGAATCGAACCTAAAACACTTGAGTGATTAGAGTGATATACACTACTAAGTGAGGGTTCGATGCTCGATTCTTTGTTCCCGGATTTCATGAGCTATTTTCTTCTACAAGTCTATTTGTACTTCATTTTTATGATTTGAATTAGTGAAATCCAGTTCATATTTATTCTTGGGGATTTATTTGCTTTTAACAAAGTAAGTAGAAACATTTTTCATTTAGTTGCATTCATAGGTTGCATCTCACACTTTCTATCATTCCTCTTCATCTTTATAGTTTCTCTTGACCTTAGCATGAGGACATGCTAATGTTTAAGTGTGGGGAGGTTGATAAACCACTATTTCATGGTTTATCTTGTGCTCAATTGAGTGGTTTTTATCTACTCTTTACCCACTTATTCATACTATTTGCATGTTTTACATTTTCCTTCCTAATTATGTGCTTTGATTGAAAACATGTTTCTTTGGACTTAAACTTGCTAATATTAATCCTCTCTTATTACCATTAGATGCCTTGATATGTGTGTTAAGTGTTTTCAGAGATTATAGGGCAGGAATGACTTAGAGGATGGAAAGGAAGCATGCAAAAGTAGCAGGAATACAATAAGTTGGAGAAACTGCTAAGCTGTCCAGCCTGACCTCTTCGCACTCAAACGGCTATAACCTTAGCTACAGAGGTCCAAACGACGAGGTTCCAGTTGCGTTGGAAAGCTAACGTCCGGGGCTTCGATTTGATATATAATTTGCCATAGCTGCCCCAATGCCAGGTAACGCGAACGCTTGAGTCACGTGGACGCGTGACCTGGCAGGAACGCAACCCGCGCGGCCGCGTGAGCCCTACGGCCGCGTCACTTTTCCGCAACTTGTACGGACCAGAAAACGCTGGAAGTGATTTCTGGGCTGTTTCTGACCCAGTTTTCGGGCCAGAGGACACAGATTAGAGGCTATAAAGTGGGGGAATGCATCCATTCATAATGATGCTTTCATAATTCACTTTTCATGTTTTAGATGTAGTTTTAGAGAGAGAGGTTCTCTCCTCTCTCTCTCTTAGGATTAGGATTTAGGACTTCTCTTAGTTTTTGAGAGTGACTCTCAATCCCATGTTTAATATTCCTTTTACTTTATATTTCTCCTCCATTTGTAATACTCTAATGCTTTTACTTGTATTTGATTTATGTTGCCCATTTGGCTTGTGAACCTTTCATGTTATGATTTTCTTTGAATTAATATTATTTGAGGTATTTCAGTTATTATTGCTTTCTTTTATTTACATGATTATTGCTTCCCATCTGAAGATATTATTATTCTAGTAGACTTAATTTCCTTCCTTTTGGTCTTGGTTAAGAAATCAGTAACTCAGGAGTTATCTTAGCTCAACATAATTGATAACTGTTATCTTTGCTAATTGAACTGATCTTTAATAATCCCAACCTTTTCTTAGGAAAAAAATACGATTCGAAGGTCAATTAATTAGTCCCTTGACTTTCCTTTGCTTTAGTAAAAGTTGACTAAGTGGAATTAAGATTCAACTTTCATTATTATTGATAAGAATAACTAAGTCTGGATTTCCAATTTCTCGTACCTTGCCAAAGGATTTGTTTTACAGTATTTATTTATTTTAATTGTCATTTAAATTAATTGCCATATTTAATCCTCATTTTCAAAACCCCAATTTTATCTTTTTCATAGCCAATAATAAGAACATACCTCCCTGCAATTCCTTGAGAAGACGACCCGAGGTTTGAATACTCGGTTATTAATTTCAAAGGGGTTTGTTACTTGTGACAACCAAAACATTTGTACGAAGGGATTTCTGTCGGTTTAGAGACTATATCTACAACGCGAATGTTTTTATGAACTTCTTTACTGGCAAAAATCCCGACGTCAGAGTGCAAGGCCATTGACATAGTTAATATGGCCGAATGCAAGGAGGAGGGGGAGGACGTGAATCCCAATGAGGAAGACCTCATGGGACGTCTCTCAAGTAAGAAGGAGTTCCTTATTGAGGACCTAAAGGAATCTGAGACTCATATAGAGACCATAAAGATTCCATTAAATCTCCTTCTGCCATTCATGAGCTCTGAAGACTATTTGTCCTCTGAAGAGGATGAAGATGTAACTGGAGAGCAAGTTGCTCAATATCTAGGAGCTATCATGAAGCTGAATGCCAAGTTGTTTGGTAATGAGATTTGGGAAGGTGAACCTCCCTTGCTCATTAGTGAACTAGATACATGGGTTCAACAAACTTTACCTCAAAAGAAACAAGATCCTGGGAAATTCTTAATACCCTATACCATAGGCACCATGACCTTTGAGAAAGCTCTGTGTGACCTAGGGTCAGGCATAAATCTTATGCCACTCACTGTAATGGAGAAGCTGGGGATCATTGAGGTACAGCCTGCCTTATTCTCATTACAATTGGCAGACAAGTCAGTAAGACAAGCTTATGGATTAGTAGAGGATGTGTTAGTAAAGGTTAAAGGCCTTTACATCCCTGCTGATTTCATAATCTTAGACACTAGAAAGGAGGAGGATGAATGCATCATCCTTGGAAGACCTTTCCTAGCCACAGCAGAAGCTGTGATAGATGTTAACAGAGGAGAATTAGTCCTTCAATTGAATGGGGACTACCTTGTGTTTAAGGCACATGACCATCCTTCTGTAACAAGGGAGAGTAAGTATGCAGAGCTTCTCTCAGTACAGAGTCAAACAGAGCCCCCACAGTCAAACTCTAAGTTTGGTGTTGGGAGGCCACAACCAAACTCTATGTTTGGTGTTGAATCCCCACAACCAAACTCTAAGTTTGGTGTTGGGACTATACAACATTGACTTGATCACCTGTGAGACTCCATGAGAGCCCACTGTCAAGCTATTGACATTAAATAAGCGCTTATTGGGAGGCAACCTAATTTTTATTTATCTAATTTTATTTTTATTTTATTGTTCTTTTATGTTTTATTAGGTTCATGATCATGTGGAGTCACGAAAAAATATTAAAATTAAAAACAGAATCAAAAACAGCAGAAGAAAAGTCACACCCTGAAGGAAGGACTTACTGGCATTTAAACGCCAGTAAGGAGCATCTGGCTGGCGTTCAACGCCAGAACAGAGCATGGATCTGGCGCTAAACGCCAGAAACAAGCAACATCCCGGCGTTCAAACGCCAAGAATGCACCCTGAGGAGAGCTGGCACTGAACACCAGAAACAAGCATGGAACTGGCGTTCAACGCCAGAAACATGCTGCACATGGGCGTTGAACGCCCAGAACATGCATCACTTCGGCGTTTAGACGCCAGAATTGCATGGAAAGGCATTTTACATGCCTCATTGGTGCAGGAATGTAAATTCTTGACACCTCAGGATCTGTGGACCCCACAGGATCCCCACCTACCATATTCTCCCCTCTTCTCAACATTCATCCTCTCTTTCCAATAAACACTCTTCCTCAAAACCCTTAACCAATCACCTCAATCTCTCTTCCCAATTACCCCCTCACCACTCACATCCATCCACTCTTCCCCATAAACCCCACCTACCTTCAAAATTCAAATTTCTTTCCCACCCAAACCCACCCTAAATGGCCGAACCTACCCCCTCTCCTCTCCCTATATAAACCCCTCCATTCTCCTTAATTTTCACACAACACAACCCCCTCTTCTACACCATGGCCGAATACACCTCCCCCTCACTCTCCTCCATATTTTCTCTTCTTCTTCTTTTTTTCTTTCTTCTCTTGCTCGAGCGCGAGCAATATTTTAAATTTGGTGTGGTAAAAGCATAAGCTTTTTGTTTTTCCATTACCATTGATGGCACCTAAGGCCGGAGAAACCTCTAGAAAAGGGAAAGGGAAGACAAAAACTTCCACCTCCGAGTCATGGGAGATGGAAAGATTCATCTCCAAAGCCCATCGAGACCACTTCTATGATGTTGTGGCCAAGAAGAAGGTGATCCCCGGGGTCCCTTTCAAGCTCAAGAAAAATGAGTATCCGGAGATCTGACATGAGATCCAAAGAAGAGGTTGGGAAGTTCTAACCAACCCCATCTAACAAGTTAGAATCTTAATGATTCAAGAGTTCTATGCCAATGCATGGATCACTAGGAACCATGATCAAAGTAAAAACCCAAACCCAAAGAATTATCTTACAATGGTTCGGGGGAAATACTTAGATTTTAGTCCGAAAAATGTGAGGTTGGCGTTCAACTTGCCCATGATGCAAGGAGATGCACGCCCCTACACTAGAAGGGTCAACTTTAATCAAAGGTTGGACCAAGTCCTTATGGACATATGTGTGGAAGGAGCTCAATGGAAAAGAGACTCCAAAGGCAAGCCGGTTCAACTAAGAAGACTGGACCTTAAGCCTGTGGCTAGAGGATGGTTGGAATTCATCCAACGCTCCATCATCCCTACTAGCTACCGATCCAAAGTTACTGTGGATCGGGCCATCATGATCCATATCATCATGATTGGAGAGGAAGTAGAAGTTCATGAAGTCATCTCCCATGAATTCTACAAAATAGCCGATAAGCCCTCTACTTTGGCAAGGCTAGCTTTTCCTCATCTTATTTGCCATCTATGTTACTCAGCTGGAGTTATCATAGAAGGAGACATCCTCATTGAGGAGGACAAGCTCATCACTAAGAAAAAGAAGGAGCAAATAAGAGAGCCCACTCATGGAACCCAAGAGACGCATGAGAAAGCTCATCACCAAGAAATCCCGGAGATGCCTCAAGGGATGCACTTTCCTCCCAACAACTATTGGGAACAACTCAACACTTCCTTAGAAGATTTGAGTTACAATGTGGATCAATTAAGGGTGGAACATCAAGAGCACTCCATCATTCTCCATGAAATTAGAGAAGATCAAAGAGCAATGAGGGAGGAGCAACAAAGGCAAGGAAGGGACATAGAAGAGCTTAAGGACATCATTGGTCCTTCAAGAAGAAGACGCCACTAAGGTGGATTCATTCCTTGTTATTATTTTTTCTATTTTTCGTTTTTATCTATGTTTTGTGTCTCTACTTGATGATCATTAGTATTTAGTAACTATGTCTTAAGGCTATAAATAATTTCATAAATCCTTCACCTCTCTTAAATGAAAAATGTTTTTAATTCAAAAGAACAAGAAGTACATAAATTTCAAAAATTGTCCTTGAATTTAGTTTAATTATATTGATGTGGTGACAATACTTTTTGTTTTCTGAATGAATGCTTGAACAGTGCATATTTTTTATCTTGTTGTTTATGAATGTTAAAGTTGTTGGCTCTTGAAAGAATGATGAACATAGAGAAATGTTATTGATGATCTGAAAAATCATGAAATTGATTCTTGAAGCAAGAAAAAGCAGTGAAAAACAAAAGCTTGCAAAAAAAAATATTGGCAAAAAAAAATTTAGAAAAAAAAAGAAAAACCAAGCAGAAAAAGCCAATAGCCCTTAAAACCAAAAGGCAAGGGTAAAAAGGATCGAAAGCTTTGAGCATCAATGGATAGGAGGGCCCAAGGAAATAAAATCCAGGCCTAAGCGGCTAAATCAAGTTGTCCCTAACCATGTGCTTGTAGCATGCAGGTCCAAGTGAAAAGCTTGAGACTGAGTGGTTAAAGTCGTGATCCAAAGCAAAAAGAGTGTGCTTAAGAGCTCTGGACACCTCTAACTGGGGACTCTAGCAAAGCTGAGTCACAATCTGAAAAGGTTCACCCAGTCATGTGTCTGTGGCATTTATGTATCCGGTGGTAATACTGGAAAACAAAGTGCTTAGGGCCACGGCCAAGACTCATAAAAGTAGCTGTGTTCAAGAATTAACATACTTAACTAGGAGAATCAATAACACTATCCGAAATTCTAAGTTCCTAGAGAAGCCAATCATTCGAAACTTCAAAGAAAAAAGTGAGATGCCAAAACTGTTCAGAAGCAAAAAGCTAAAAGTCCTGCTCATCTAATTAGAATTAATATTCATTGATATTTTGGGATTTATAGTATATTCTCTTCTTTTTATCCTAATTGATCTTAAATTGCTTGGGGACAAGCAACAATTTAAGTTTGGTGTTGTGATGAGCGGATAATTTATACGCTTTTTGGCATTGTTTTTAGGTAGTTTTTAGTATGATCTAGTTACTTTTAGGGATGTTTTCATTAGTTTTTATGCTAAATTCACATTTCTGGACTTTACTATGACTTTGTGTGTTTTTCTGTGATTTCAGATATTTTCTGGCTGAAATTGAGGGACCTGAGCAAAACTCTGATAGGAGGCTGACAAAGGACTGCTGATGCTGTTGGAATCTGACCTCCCTGCACTCAAAATAGATTTTCTGGAGCTACAGAACTTCAAATGGCGCGCTCTCAACAGCGTTGGAAAGTAGACATCCAGAGCTTTCCAGCAATGTATAATAGTCCATACTTTATTCGTAATTAGAGGACGTAAACTGGCGCTCAATGCCCGTTCCATGCTGCATTCTGGAGTCAAACGCCAAAAACACGTCACGAACCAGAGTTGAACGCCCAAAACATGTTACAACTTGGCGTTCAACTCCAAGAGAAGCCTCAGCTCGTGGATAGATCAAGCTCAGCCCAAGCACACACCAAATGGGCCCCGAAAGTGGATTTATGCATCAATTACTTACTTCTATAAACCCTAGTAGCTAGTCTAGTATAAATAGGATAGTTTACTATTGTATTAGACATCTTTGGTCTCAGTTTTATTTTATTATCCATCCTAGGACACTATTGATCACGTTTTGGGGGCTGGCCATTCAGCTATGCCTGAACCTTCATCACTTATGTATTTTCAATGGTGGAGTTTCTACACACCATAGATTAAGGGTGTGGAGCTCTGCTATATTTCAAGTTTCAATGCAATTACTACTATTTTCTATTCAATTCCGCTTGTTCTTATTCTAAGATGTTCGTTGCACTTCAACATGACGAATGTGATGATCCGTGACACTCATCATCATTCTCACCTATGAACGCGTGACTGACAACCACTTCCATTCTACTTTAGGCCGGGCGCATATCTCTTGGATTCCTTAATCAGAATCTTCGTGGTATAAGCTAGAATTGATGGTGGCATTCATGGTAATCCAAAAAGTGTAACCTTGTCTGTGGTATTCCGAGTAGGATTCCGGGATTGAATGACTGTGACGAGCTTCAAACTCGCGATTGTTGGGCGTGATGACAAACGCAAAAGAATCAATGGATTCTATTCCAACATGATCGAGAACCGACAGATGATTAGCCGTGCTGTGACAGAGCATTTGGACCATTTTCACTGAGAGGATGGGATGTAGCCATTGACAACGGTGATGCCCTACATACAGCTTGCCATGGAAAGGAGTAAGAAGGATTGAAGGAAGGCAGTAGGAAAGCAGAGATTCAGAAAGGGACAAGCATCTCCATACACTTATCTGAAATTCCCACCATTGAATTACATGAGTAACTCTATCCTATTTTATTTATTTTTGTTTACTATAATTTCTTAATACAGTTGAATCTGCCTGACTGGGATTTACAAGATGACCATAGCTTGCTTCATACCAACAATCTCTGTGGGATCGACCCTTACTCATGTAAGGTATTACTTGGACGACCCAGTACACTTGCTGGTTAGTTGTGCAGAGTTGTGACTAAGTGTGATTCACGTTTGAGAGCGCTACTAAGTTCATTGGCGCCATTGTTGATGATCACAATTTCGTCCACCACTAACCTTGCCAAAGTGGAGGGCTTGTCAGCCACCTTGTATAGTTCTAGAGGTATGATCTCATGAACTTCCACTTCCTCTCCAATCATGATGCTATGGATCATGATAGCCCGATCCACAGTTACTTCGGATCGGTTGCTAGTAGGAATGATAGAGTGTTGGATGAACTCTAACCATCCTCTAGCCATGGGTTTGAGGTCAAGCCTTCTCAGTTGAGCCGGCTTGCCTTTGGAGTCTCTCTTTCATTGGGCTCCTTCTACACAGATGTCTATGAGGACTTGGTCTAACTTTTGATCAAAGTTGACCCTTCTTGTGAAAGAATGAAGATCTCCTTGCATCATTGGCAAGTTGAATGCCAACCTCACATTTTTCGGACTGAAATCTAAGTATTTTTCTCGAACCATTGTGAGCCAATTCTTTGGGTTCGGGTTCATACTTTGATCGTGGTTCTTAGTGATCCAAGCATTAGCATAGAACTCTTGAACCATTAAGATTCTGAGTTGTTGGATAGGGTTGGTGAGGGCTTCCCAACCTCTTCTCCGAATCTCTTGTCGGATCTCTGGATATTCGCCCTTTTTGAGCTTGAAGGGGACCTCGAGGATTACCTTCTTCTTGGCCACAACTTCATAGAAATTGTCTTGATGGACCATTGAGATGAACCTCTCCATCTTCCATGACTCGGACGTGGAAGCTACTGCCTTCCCTTTCCTCTTCCTAGAGGTTTCTCCGGCCTTAGATGCTATTAATGGTTATGGAAAAATAAAAAGCACAGCTTTTACCCACACCAAACATAAGAGGTTTTCTCCTCCTCGAGCAAAAGAAGAAAGAAAGGAGGAGAAGAAGAAGGAATAGAGGAGATAGAGGGCGTGAGTGGTTTGGCCAAAGGGGGTTTTAGGTGGTTATGATGTGTGAAAATGAAGGAGTAAGGAGGGGTATATATAGGGTAAGGGAGAGAGGGAATCCGTGTGATAGGGGTTGGGTTTGGGAGGGAAGTGGTTTGAATTTGAGTGGGTGGGGATAGGTGGGTTGCATGATGGGAAATAGTGGGTGGATGTGAGTGGTGAAGAGGTTATGAGGAAGCGGGTAGGATTTGATAGGTGAATGGTGTTTGGGGAAGGGTGTTATGGAAAGGTGTGAAGATGAGTGAGAATGAGTTGAGGTAGGTAGGGATCCTGTGGAGTCCACAGATCCTGAGGTGTCAAGAATTTCTCATCCCTGCACCTTTCTAGCATTTAAATGCCGTCTGTGTGGCATTTCTGGCATTAAACGCTAGGCTGATGCCCATTTCTAGCGTTAAATGCTAGTCTGGCTGCTAGTTTTGGCATTTAACGCCCAGAATGCTGCCTGATGAGCGGATAATTTATACGCTTTTTGGCATTGTTTTTAGTATGTTTTTAGTAGTTTTAGTTGAGTTCTTAGTATATTTTTATTAGTTTTTAGTTAAAATTCACTTTTCTGGACTTTACTATGAGTTTGTGTGTTTTTCTGTGATTTCAGGTATTTTCTGGCTGAAATTGAGGGATCTGAGCAAAAATCTGATCCAGAGACTCAAAAGGACTGCAGATGCTGTTGGATTCTAACCTCCCTGCACTCGAAGTGGATTTTCTGGAGCTACAGAAGCCCAATTGGCGCGCTCTCAACGGCGTTGGAAAGTAGACATTCTGGGCTTTCCAGAAATATATGATAGTCCATACTTTGCCCAAGATTTGATGGCCCAAACCGGCGTTCAAAGTCACCCTCAGGAATTCCAGCGTTAAACGCCGGAACTGGCACCTAAATGGGAGTTAAACGCCCAAACTGGCATAAAAGCTGGCGTTTAACTCCAAGGAGAGTCTCTACACGAAAATGCTTCACTGCTCAGCCCCAGCACACACCAAGTGGGCCCGGAAGTGGATTTTTATGTCATTTACTCATCTCTGTACACCTTAGGCTACTAGTTTTCTTTAAGTAGGACCTTTTACTATTGTATTGGAACATAATCGGGGTAGCTATCTTTGTATTTTATGCTATCTTAGATCATTGGGAGGCTGGCCATTCGGCCATGCCTAGACCTTGTTCTTATGTATTTTCAACGGTGGAGTTTCTACACACCATAGATTAAGGTGTGGAGCTCTGCTGTACCTCGAGTATTAATGCAATTACTATTGTTCTTCTATTCAATTCCGCTTGTTCTTTGTCCAAGATATCACTTGTTCTTCAACTTGATGAATGTGATGATCCGTGACACTCATCATCATTCTCACCCATGAACAAGGTGACTGACAACCACTCTTGTTCTACAAGCAATCAAAGCTCTAGTGAATATCTCTTGGATTCCTGATAACACGATGCATGGTTGATCGCCTGACAACCGAGTGCTCGCCTGACAAACGAGCCAACCATTCCGTGAGATCAGAGTCTTCGTGGTATAGGCGAGAACTGATGGCGGCATTCAAGAGAATCCGGAAGGTCTAACCTTGTCTGTGGTATTCTGAGTAGGATTCAATGATTGAATGACTGTGACGTGCTTCAAACTCCTGAGGGCGGGGCGTTAGTGACAGACGCAAAAGAATCACTGGATTCTATTCCGGCCTGATTGAGAACCGACAGATGGATAGCCGTGCCGTGACAGGGTGCGTTGAACATTTCCAATGAGAGGATGGGAGGTAGCCACTGACAACGGTGAAACCCTTGCATAAGCTTGCCATGGAAAGGAGTAAGAAGGATTGGATGAAGACTGTAGGAAAGCAGAGAGACGGAAGGGAAGGCATCTTCATTCGCTTGTCTGAAGCTCTCACCAATGATATACATAAGTATCTCTATCTTTATCTTTTATGTTATTTTCGTTCATCACCATTATACACCTGAGTCTGCCTGACTGAGATTTACAAGGTGACCATAGCTTGCTTCATACCAACAATCTCCGTGGGATCGACCCTTACTCGCGTAAGGTATTACTTGGACGACCCAGTGCACTTGCTGGTTAGTTGTGTGAAGTTGTAGTGATCACAATTTCGTGCACCAAGTTTTTGGCGCCGTTGCCGGGGATTGTTCGAGTTTGGACAACTGAAGGTTCATCTTGTTGCTTAGATTAGGTATTTTTTTTCGAAATTCTTGAAGATGAATTCTAGAGTTTCATGATGATTTGTTGAAGTCTGGCTGGCTGAGAAGCCATGTCTAATCTCATTGGACCGAGGTTTCAACTTATCATCACAAGAGCTTATTGATTTTTATCAATCTTGCTTTTGGAGCAGTGATCTGCTAAGGCTTGGCTGGCCATTGGCCATGTCTAGTGTTTTGGACCGAAGCTTTCTTTGAAAGCTTGGCTGGCTGTGAAGCCATGTCTAATTCCTGGACCGGAGTCTTAGACTAGCATTGCACTGATTCCTGGAATTCTCATTAAGAATTTTGATAGCTTTTTTCACTTAATTTTCGAAAAACACAAAAAAATCAAAAAAAAATCATAAAATCCAAAAAAAAAATTTTTTGTTTGAATCTAGTGTCTCATCTTAAGTTTGGTGTCAATTGCATACATTCATGTGTCTTAAGGATCTTCAAATAATTTTTGATGATTTCTTACTCTGATCTTTGAATTCTTTTGACTTGAGTGTTTATGTGTCTCATATAGTGTCAGTAGTATACAAACTGCTAAGTTTGGTGTCTTGCATGCATTGTTATTTGATTCTTGTTGCATTTTGATTATTAAAAAAATCCAAAAATATTTTTAAGTTGTGTCTTTTCAAGTCAATAATACAAAGAATTGAAGATTCAGAACATGCTGCAGAGGAATTATACAGAAAAAGCTGGGCGTTCAAAACGCCCAGTAAAGAAGGACAGACTGGCGTTTAAACGCCAGCCAGGGTACCTGGTTGGGCGTTTAACGCCCAAAAAGGGTGCATTTTGGGCATTAAACGCCAGAATGGATACCATTCTGGGCGTTTAACGCCAGGATGGCAAAGGGGGAAGATTTTGTTTTTCAAATCAATTTTTTTCGAGTTTTCAAAGTTTTTCAAAATCAAATCTTTTTCAAATCATATCTTTTCAATCAAATGTTTTCAAAATCAATTTCTTTCCTTTTTCAAAGATACTTGCTATCAATTAATGATTTGATTCAACATTTAAATTATGTTGCCTTTTCTATTGAGAAAGGTTTAATGTTTTGAATCATATCTTTTCTTGATAGCCAAGTTACTAATTTTTTTAAAATCAAATCTTTTTAAAATTGTTTTCAAATCATATCTTATCAATCATATCTTTTTAAAACCATAACTTTTCAATCAAATCTTTTTAATCACATCTTTTTCAAAATAGTTTTCAATCAAATCTTTTTTATTTCTAATTTCAAAATCTTTTTCAAAAATCACTTGATTTCTTTTCCACTCTTATTTTCGAAAATCAATTAAGTGTTTTTCAAAATGTTTTCAAAATCTTTTACTTAATTTTCGAAAATTACTTCCCTTCTTCTCACATCCTTCTATTTATGGACTAACACTATTCCTTAATGCAAAATTCGAACTCCATCTTCTTTGATAAGTTCGAATTTTCTACCTCTGTCTTCCATTTTTCTTTTCCTCTGACACCTCAAGGAATCTCTATACTGTGACATAGAGGATTCCATATTTTCTTGTTCTCTTCTCTTTCATATGAGCAGGAGCAGAGACAAAGGCATTCTTGTTGAAGCTGACCCTGAACCTGAAAGGACCTTGAAGCGAAAGCTAAGAGAAGCTAAGGCACAATTCTCTGTTGAGGACCTGACCGAATTCTTCAAAGAGGAAGAACCCATGGCAGCCGAAAACAACAACAATGCCAACAATGCAAGGAAGGTGCTGGGTGACTTTACTGCACCTACTCCCAACTTCTATGGGAGAAGCATCTCTATCCCTGCCATTGGAGCAAACAACTTTGAGCTTAAGCCTCAATTAGTTTCTCTAATGCAGCAGAATTGCAAGTTCCATGGACTTCCATTGGAAGATCCTCATCAGTTCTTAGCTGAGTTCTTGCAAATCTGTGACACAGTCAAGACTAATGGGGTTGACCCTGAGGTCTACAGACTGATGCTATTCCCTTTTGCTGTAAGAGACAGAGCTAGAATATGGTTGGACTCACAACCTAAAGAAAGCCTGGACTCTTGGGAAAAGCTAGTCAATGCCTTCTTGGCAAAGTTCTTTCCACCTCAAAAATTGAGTAAGCTTAGAGTGGAAGTCCAAACCTTCAGACAGAAGGATGGTGAATCCCTCCATGAAGCTTGGGAAAGATACAAACAATTAATCAGAAAATGTCCATCTGACATGCTTTCTGAATGGAGCATCATAGGTATTTTCTATGATGGTCTCTCTGAACTGTCCAAGATGTCTTTGGATAGCTCTGCTGGAGGATCTCTTCATCTGAAGAAGACGCCTACAGAAGCTCAAGAGCTCATTGAAATGGTTGCAAATAACCAATTCATGTACACTTCTGAAAGGAATCCTGTGAACAATGGGACAAGTCAGAAGAAAGGAGTTCTTGAGATTGATGCTCTGAATGCCATACTGGCTCAGAACAAAATATTGACTCAACAAGTCAATTTGATTTCTCAAAGTCTGTCTGGAATGCAAAATGCACCAAGCAGTACTAAGGATGCTTCATCTGAGAAAGAAGCTTATGATCCTGAGAACCCTTCAATGGAAGAGGTGAATTACCTAGGAGAACCCTATGGAAACACCTATAATTCTTCATGGAGAAATCACCCAAATTTCTCATGGAAGAATCAACAGAGACCTCAACAAGGTTTCAACAATAATAATGGTGGAAGAAACAGGTTTAGCAATGGCAAGCCTTTTCCATCATCTTCTCAGCAACAGACAGAGAATTCTAAGCAGAATACCTCTGACTTAGCAACCATGGTCTCTGATCTAATCAAAACCACTCAAAGTTTCATGACTGAAACAAGGTCCTCCATTAGGAATTTGGAGGCACAAGTGGGACAGCTGAGCAAGAAAGTTACTGAACTCCCTCCTAGTACTCTCCCAAGTAATACAGAAGAAAATCCAAAAGGAGAGTGCAAAGCCATAACCATGGCCGAATATGGAGAGGAAAGAGAGGAGGTGGACGCCACTGAGGAAGACCTCAATGGGCGTGCACCAACCTCCTCTGTGTTCCCCAATGAGGAACCATGGGAATCTGAGGCTCAAAATGAGACCATAGAGATTCCATTGGACTTACTTCTGCCTTTCATGAGCTCTGATGAGTATTCTTCCTCTGAAGAGGATGAGTATGTCACTGAAGAGCAAGTTGCTAAATACCTTGGAGCAATCATGAAGCTAAATGACAAGTTATTTGGAAATGAGACTTGGGAAGATGAACCTCCCTTGCTCACCAAAGAACTGGATGACTTGTCTAGGCAGAAATTACCTCAAAAGAGACAAGATCCTGGGAAGTTTTCCATACCTTGTACCATAGGCACCATGACCTTCAAGAAGGCCCTGTGTGACTTAGGGTCAAGTGTGGACCTCATGCCTCTCTCTGTAATGGAGAAGCTAGGGATCTTTGAGGTACAAGCTGCAAGAATCTCACTAGAGATGGCAGACAACTCAAGAAAACAAGCTCATGGACTTGTAGAGAATGTTTTGGTAAAAGTTGAAAACCATTACATCCCTACTGATTTCATAGTCCTAGAGACTGGGAAGTGCATGGATGAATCCATCATCCTTGGCAGACCCTTCCTAGCCACAGCAAAGGTTGTGATTAATGTTGATGGAGGTGAACTGATCATTCAAGTGAATGAAAAATCCTATGTGTTTAAGGCTCAAGGATATCCCTCTGTCATCATGGAGAGGAAGCATGAAGAGCTTCTCTCAAATCAGAGACAAACAGAGCCCCCACAGTCAAACTCTAAGTTTGGTGTTGGGAGGCCACAACCAAACTCTAAGTTTGATGTTGAACCCCCACATTCAAACTCTAAGTTTGGTGTTGGGAGGTTCCAACATGGCTCTGAGTATCTGTGAGGCTCCATGAGAGCCCTCTGTCAAGCTACTGACATTAAAGAAGCGCTTGTTGGGAGGCAACCCAATGAATATATTTTATATATTTTCTTTTGTTATTTTATGTTTTTTGTAGGTTGATGATCATAAAAAGTCACAAAATCAATTGAAAAAGCAAAAACAGAATGAAAAACAGGAAGAAAAATAGCACACCCTGGAGGAAGAACCCACTGGCGTTTAAACGCCAGTGAGGCTAGCAGTTGGGCGTTTAACGCCCAGTCTGGCACCATTCTGGGCGTTTAACGCCAGAAAGGGGCACCAGACTGGCGTTAAACGCCAGAAAAGGGCAAGAACCTGGCGTTAAACGCCAGGAATGGGCACCAGCCCGGCGTTTAACGCCAGAAATGGCTCAAAACGTGATTTTGAGCAACATTTGGTGCAGGGATGACTTTTCCTTGACACCTAAGGATCTGTGGACCACACAGGATCCCCACCTACCTCACCACCCCCCTCTTTACTTCTTCACCCATTCACCAATCACCTCTACCACTCTCCCTCTCCTCCATTTCTTCTTCTTCTACTCTCTTCTTTCTTCTTTTGCTCGAGGATGAGCAAACCTTTTAAGTTTGGTGTGGTAAAAGCATTGCTTTTTGTTTTTCCATAACCATTTATGGCATCCAAAGCCGGTTCAACTGAGAAGGCATGACCTCAAGCCCATCACTAAGAAGAAGATGGAGCAAACAAGAGACCCCTCTCATCATGAGATCCCTGAGATACCTCAAGGGATGCACTTTCCTCCACAAGACTATTGGGAGCAACTGAACACCTCCCTAGGAGAATTAAGTTCCAACATGGGACAACTAAGGGTGGAGCACCAAGAACATGCCATCCTCCTCCATGAAATTAGAGAAGATCAAAGAATCATGAGAGAGGAGCAACAAAGACAAGGAAGAGACATTGAGGAACCCAAGAACTCCATAAGACCTTCAAGAGGAAGAACAAGCCGCCATCACTAAGGTGGACCCGTTCTTTAATCTCCTTGTTCTTTATTTTTCTGTTTTTCGAAAATTATGCTTTATGTTTATCCATGTTTGTGTCTTATGATCATTAGTGTCTTAGTGTCTATGCCTTAAAGTTATGAATGTCCTATGAAATCCATCACCTTTCTTAAATGAAAACTGTTTTTAATCACAAAAGAACAAGAAGTACAGGATTTCAAATTCATCTTTAAAACTAGCTTAATTAGTTTGATGTGGTGACAATACTTTTTGTTTTCTGAATGTATGCTTGAACAGTGCATATGTATCTTGAATTTGTGGTTCATGGATGTTGGCTCTTGAAAGAATGATGAAAAAGGAGACATGTTACTGAGGATCTGAAAAATCATTAAAAATGGTTCTTGAAGCAAGAAAAAGCAGTGAATACAAAAAAAAAAAAGAGAAAGCAAGCGAAAAAAAAAACGAAAAAAAGGGGAGGAAAGAAAAAGGAAGAAAAAGAAAGAATAAAGTTGTGATCCAAGGCAATAAGAGTGTGCTTAAGAACCCTGGACACCTCTAATTGGGGACTTTAGCAAAGCTGAGTCACAATCTGAAAAGGTTCACCCAATTATGTGTCTGTGGCATGTATGTATCCGGTGGTAATACTGGAAGACAGAGTGCTTTGGGCCACGGCCAAGACTCAATAAGTAGCTGTGTTCAAGAATCATCATACTTAACTAGGAGAATCAATAACACTATCTGGATTCTGAGTTCCTAAAGAAGCCAATCATTCTGAGTTGCAAAGGATAGAGAGAGATGCCAAAACTGTTCAGAGGCAAAAAGCTAAAAGCCCCGCTCATCTAATTAATACTGATCTTCATAGATGTTTTTGGAATTCATTGCATATTCTTTTTTTTTTATCTTATTTGATTTTCAGTTGCTTGGGGACAAGCAACAATTTAAGTTTGGTGTTGTGATGAGCGGATAATTTATACGCTTTTTGGCATTGTTTTTAGTATGTTTTTAGTAGTTTTAGTTGAGTTCTTAGTATATTTTTATTAGTTTTTAGTTAAAATTCACTTTTCTGGACTTTACTATGAGTTTGTGTGTTTTTCTGTTATTTCAGGTATTTTCTGGCTGAAATTGAGGGATCTGAGCAAAAATCTGATCCAGAGACTCAAAAGGACTGCAGATGCTGTTGGATTCTGACCTCCCTGCACTCGAAGTGGATTTTCTGGATCTACAGAAGCCCAATTGGCGCGCTCTCAACGGCGTTGGAAAGTAGACATCCTGGGCTTTCCAGCAATATATGATAGTCCATACTTTGCCCAAGATTTGATGGCCCAAACCGGCGTTCAAAGTCACCCTCAGGAATTCCAGCGTTAAACGCCGGAACTGGCACCTAAATGGGAGTTAAACGCCCAAACTGGCATAAAAGCTGGCGTTTAACTCCAAGGAGAGTCTCTACACGAAAATGCTTCACTGCTCAGCCCCAGCACACACCAAGTGGGCCCGACAGTGGATTTTTATGTCATTTACTCATCTCTGTACACCTTAGGCTACTAGTTTTCTATAAGTAGGACCTTTTACTATTGTATTGGAACATAATCGGGGTAGCTATCTTTGTCTTTTATGCTATCTTAGATCATTGGGAGGCTGGCCATTCGGCCATGCCTAGACCTTGTTCTTATGTATTTTCAACGGTGGAGTTTCTACACACCATAGATTAAGGTGTGGAGCTCTGCTGTACCTCGAGTATTAATGCAATTACTATTGTTCTTCTATTCAATTCCGCTTGTTCTTTGTCCAAGATATCACTTGTTCTTCAACTTGATGAATGTGATGATCCGTGACACTCATCATCATTCTCACCCATGAACAAGGTGACTGACAACCACTCTTGTTCTACAAGCAATCAAAGCTCTAGTGAATATCTCTTGGATTCCTGATAACACGATGCATGGTTGATCGCCTGACAACCGAGTGCTCGCCTGACAAACGAGCCAACCATTCCGTGAGATCAGAGTCTTCGTGGTATAGGCGAGAACTGATGGCGGCATTCAAGAGAATCCGGAAGGTCTAACCTTGTCTGTGGTATTCTGAGTAGGATTCAATGATTGAATGACTGTGACGTGCTTCAAACTCCTGAGGGCGGGGCGTTAGTGACAGACGCAAAAGAATCACTGGATTCTATTCCGGCCTGATTGAGAACCGACAGATGGATAGCCGTGCCGTGACAGGGTGCGTTGAACATTTCCAATGAGAGGATGGGAGGTAGCCACTGACAACGGTGAAACCCTTGCATAAGCTTGCCATGGAAAGGAGTAAGAAGGATTGGATGAAGACTGTAGGAAAGCAGAGAGACGGAAGGGAAGGCATCTTCATTCGCTTGTCTGAAGCTCTCACCAATGATATACATAAGTATCTCTATCTTTATCTTTTATGTTATTTTCGTTCATCACCATTATACACCTGAGTCTGCCTGACTGAGATTTACAAGGTGACCATAGCTTGCTTCATACCAACAATCTCCGTGGGATCGACCCTTACTCGCGTAAGGTATTACTTGGACGACCCAGTGCACTTGCTGGTTAGTTGTGTGAAGTTGTAGTGATCACAATTTTGCGCACCACTGCCAGACTGAGCGTTAAACACCCATTCTGCTATTCTTACTAGCGTTTAACGCCAGCCAGATGCCAGACACCCTTTTCTGGCATTAAACGCCAGTCTGTGTGCCATTTCTGGCGTTTAACACCCAAATGGTGCCAGACTGGGCGTTAAACGCCCACTTTGCTAGCCTTACTGGCATTTAAACGCTAGTAAGCTCGCTGATAAACCACTATTTTATGGTTTATATTGTATTTAATTGAGTGGTTTTATCAAGCTTTCCACCCACTTATTCATATGATTTGCATGATTTTACAATTCCTTCCTAGTTTAGTTCTATGATTGAAAACATGCTTCTTTGGTCTTAATTTAGCTAATCTTAATCCTCTCATATTACCATTCGATGCCTTGATCTGTGTGTTAAGTGTTTCAGGCTTCATAGGGCAGGAATGGCTTAGAGAATAAAGAGGAAGCATGCAAAAATGGAAGGAACACAAGGAATTGAGGAGATGACCAGCGAGAAGTCACGCGGTCGCATGGCTCACGCGACTGCGTGAAATGGAAGAAATCAGAGTGACGCGATCGCGTGCCTAACGCGACTGCGCGGATTGGAAGCTGCACGAACGACGCGGAGGCATGGACGACGCGCCCGCATGGAAAAGAAAAACACTGAGTGACGCGATCGCGTAGATGACGCGGACACGTGACGTGCGCGATCTGCAGAATTACAAAAGTCGCTGGCAGAGATTCTGGGCCGCATTTCAACCCAGTTTTCGGCCCAGGAACACAGATTAAAGTCAGGGAACATACAGAGACTCAACAGGCACTCATAATTCATAAATTTAGTTTTAGATGTAGTTTTTAGAGAGAGGGGTTCTCTCCTCTCTCTTAGGATTAGGATTAGGATTTTTAGAACTTAGGAATATTTTTGTCTCATCTTTTTATCAGGTTCAATATCTTTTTATTTCGACTTCTCTTAATTGTTGATTATTGATGTTGCTTGTTTGGCTTATGACTCTTCATATTTGGATTGATTTTATTTTATTAATGCAATTGAAATATTTCAGACTTATATGTTACTCATGCTTGGGCTCTATCCAAATTATTTTCATTCAAGTAGATTTTATTCCCTTTTGGCTTTGGTTGATTAATTGGTAACTCTTGAGTTATCAAACTCATTGTTGACTGAAAATTGGAATTCTTCAAGAATTAATTCGAGATCCAATAACTCTAACTTTTCCCAAGGAAAGACTGGGACTTGAGGATTCGAATTAATTCATTCACTTAACTTACCTTCATAGTTAGAGGTTAACAAAGTGAGAGAAAAATCCAATTCTCATCACAATTGATAAGGATAACTAGGATAGGACTTCCAGTTCTCATATCTTGCCAAGAGTTTATTTTATAGTTATTTATTTATTTTAATTGTCATTTGAATTACTTGTCATACTTCTTCCTTATTTCCAAAACCCCCAATTTTACCTTTTTCATAGCCAATAATAAGAACATACCTCCTTGCAATTCCTTGAGAAGACGACCCGAGGTTTAAATACTTCGGTTATCAATTTATTTAGGGGTTTGTTACTTGTGACAACCAAAACGTTTGTGCGAATGGATTTCTGTTGGTTCAGAATCTATACTTACAACGCGACTTTATAAAATTCTTTACTAGCAAAAATCCTAACGTCACTCGCTCTCCAGGGTGTGCTATTTTTTTGCTATTTTTTATTCCTGCTTTAATTCTGTAGCTGTTTTTGTGACTCTACATGATCATCAACCTAAAGAAGACATATAATAACAACGAAAAATAAAATAAAAGAGTAATTAATATAGATAAATAAAATTCGGTTGCCTCCCAATAAGTGCTTCTTTAATGTCAATAGCTTGACAGGAAGCTCTTACAGAGCTTCACATGTGCTCAAAGCATGGTTGTGGCCTCCCAACACCAAACTTAGAAGTTGAGTGTGGGGGCTTTGTCTGACTCTGTATTGAGAGAAGCTTTTCATGCTTCTTCTCCATATTTACAGAAGAAGATCCTTGAGTCTTGAACACAAGGTAGCCCTCATTCAATTGAAGGACCAACTCTCCTCTATCCACATCAATCACAGCCCTTGCTGTGGCTAGGAAGGGTCTTCCAAGGATGATAGATTCATCCTCATCCTTCCCAGTGTCTAGGATTATAAAGTCAGCAGGGACGTAAAGGCCTTCAACCTTCACTAAGACATCCTCTACAAGTCCTTAAGCATGTTTTATTGATTTGTCTGCCATCTCTAGTGAGATTCTTGCAGCTTGTAACTCAAAGATCCCTAGTTTCTCTATTACAGAGAGTGGCATGAGGTTGATACCTGACCCCAGGTCACACAGAGCCTTTTCAAAGGTCATGGTGCCTATGGTGCAAGGTATTAAGAACTTTCCGGGATCCGGTTTCTTCTGAGGTAATGTCTGCTGAATCCGGGTATTCAGTTCATTGATGAGCAATGGAGGTTCATCCTCCCAAGTCTCATTACTAAATAACTTGGCATTCAGCTTCATGATTGCTCTTAGATACTGAGCAATTTGCTCTTCAGTAATATCTTCATCCTCTTCAAAGGAAGAATACTCATCAGAGCTCATGAATGACAATACTAAGTTCAGTGGAATTTCTATTGTCTCTGTATGAGCCTCAGATTCCTTTGGTTCCTCATTAGGGAACTCCTTATTGGTCAGTGATGCATGGAAACTTGTCTCTCAACAAATTTCCCTCAGCAAGTATACTGAATTGTCGTCAATTAAAAACTCACAATAGAGTGAGGTCAAATCCCACATGGATTGATTGGTTGAGCAATTTTGATTAGAGGAGTGTTCTAGTCAAGCTAAGCCAAATTGAGTTGAGAATTACAGAAACTTAAATGCGGGAAAGATAAATGACATGGAATGTAAAGTTGCATAATCTTAAATGGGGAGTTGGGGAGATGAGCATGAAAGTAAATAACAGAAAGTAAAGAGAATAGGTAAGATCAGAGATGGGGAATTCATTGGGCTTAGGAGATGTTGCATTCTCCGGATCAAGTTCATCTTCATCTCTTCCTCAATCAATGCATTCATTGATCTCCTTGGCAATCTTAGGTGATTGGATCCCAATTCCTTGGCAACCCAATCTCTCTAAGCTTGAACAATTGCCCAATTCCTTGATTTAATTGCTCATGGGAAGAGATGAAGTATGGTCACTGATTATACTACATGTATTTCCAAATCAAAGTTTTGGTAGGATTATATGTCACTATATCCATCTAAACCCCAATTCGGTCCAACATGAGAAAGTATTTCTAACATTATATCCTCATTCCTCTTCCAAGACTCAGAGGAGATCCAATTATGGAGAGTCTCTTTTCCAAGATAACTAACCAATTGGTTGAAGACCGAAAGCTTTCTAGTAAAATCAAGAGAAAAGAAAGAGGAATAAGAATGAAAACTATAATTGATCCATCGAATTACAACAGATCTCCCTAACCCAATGAAAGGGAGTTTAGTTGTTCATAGCTCTGGGAATGGAAAACAAGAAAGAAAAGTGTATTCTAAAATAAACTAGAAAGTGCAGAAAAGTGTATTCTAAAATAAACTAGAAAGTGCAGGTAAAGTAAAATATACAGAGTGCAGCTTCCAATAATGCCAATCTCCTTTCTAGTTCAAAACTACCCCTATATATACTACTCTTCTTATCTTCTAGTTAGCTCTTCAAGTCTTGGATATGGGCCTTTGATCTTTAGTTGGAGCAGTTACAGTCTTCAGTGGGCTCAGCTTTGCTTGCAGAAAAAGAGTGAGTCAGGCATGGTATGCAGTTAGTCAGGACGTTAGTGGTGTTAACGTTAAGTGTAAATTCTGGTTCGAAGATGTTAGTGACATTAACTTTGTCACTAATGTCCCAACCCAATTGAGCCACGTTAACCCCAACGTTAGTGGCACTAACGTGACCACTAACGTAGCCTTTCTATCCTTCACTAGCGTTATTGGCACTAACTTTGCCAATAACGCTACATTCTTGCCCTTTTTTCCACGTTAGTGGTCCACGTTAGTGTAACTAACGTGACCATTAACGTAGGCATGCCATGACACAAAGGCGTTAGTGACACTAACTTTGTCACTAACGCTACAAAATTCCTTCTCTTCCACGTTAGTGCTCACGTTAACGGCGTTAACGTGGCTACTAATGTGGGTGTATTTTGCCATCTCCAATGTTAGTGACAAAGTTAGTGTCACTAACGTTGGCATCTCATTCCTTGCTCCACGTTACCCTTCACGTTAGTGGCATTAACATGGCCACTAACGCAGGTAATCTTGGCCTGGTCCAACGTTAGTGACAAAGTTAGTGTCACTAACGTTGGTGATTTCCTCTTTGCTCCACGTTAGAGTTCACGTTAGTAGTACTAACGGGGCCCTTAACGTGGTTATGTGTGGCCTTTGCAACATTAGTGGTGTTAAGTTTACCACTAACCTTGGAGCTTCCTTTTCCTTCCACGTTAGTTCCTACATTGGTGTAGCTAACGTGTCAACTAACGTGGGTTGTGATGGCTTTTGAAGGCGTTTGTGGTGATAACTTCACCACTAATGTTGCAAGCTTACTCCCTTTCCACGTTAGTGGTCACGTTAGTGATACTAACGTGGCTACTAACGTGGTTCTTCTATGCTTCCTTTGTCCTGAAATTAAACAAACAGGGTGCATCAAAGCTTTGTTTCAGTCATGAGATCTTGCATTATATAAATTGGCATTCAACTCATGCATTATTCTCATGAAATCATGTAAAGTTCACAATGTTTGCTTGAATCAAGGCGTAAGTGTACATTCACCCAAAACCTGCTTATTTCCTAAGAAAATGCATGAAACTACCTAAAAACAGTAAAGAAAAGGCTAGTGAAACTGGCCAAGATGCCCTGGCATCACAACACCAAACTTAAAGCTTGCTTGTCCCTAAGCAAGTACTGAAACATAAGAATGATGGATGAGAGAATAAGAGAAACAAGTCTTTATTATAGAAGTTAAGTCCTTGGTTCATGGGGTTTCATGCATAGCAACTTAGGTTCATACCTTTGCTGGTTTCCAGGTCCTTATCATGTCCTTGAACACTCACTTGATTGCATCCTATGAGACCCTTATTCATTGATCCTCCCCTTTTTTTTTTCAGGGTTTATTGCTTTCTTAGGCTAAGTGCTTTGTGAGGGGGCGACTCTTTAAGATAAGCTTTCAGCCAACACTTCCGAACCAGTTGGTTCAAGGTACTAGGTGTTGAAACACCCCTAAAGACCTACTCCCTCAAGTCCTTCCCCAACACATACACACCACAGGCATATGGTTTGTTATTTTCTTTCTTGAGGCCTTGGTGTCTAGCACCTCTTTGGGTTACTAAGTGCTTTGTAGCAAGGTTGCTCTTGATAGTGGATTTTCAGTTGATAATCCCAGGTTAGTTAACCCAAGTTACCAAGGGATAAAGCACTCCTGAGAACTTATTCATCCAAGTAGATCATTTGCACAAGAGCACCACAGAAACATGCCTCAAGTTTCAAACCCTTGGTGCCTAACCTTATTTCTTATTCTTTTTCTTTCCATTTCACATTCTAACTTTTCTTTTACTTTTTCCTTATTAGGATCCTGTTATTCAGCTAGTCTCATATGATGTGCTTCAAGCATATGATTCAAAACACATAATTAGCTTTATACCTTGTTGGTGAACCAACTTAGCTAATTAATTACCACACCACAAATATTGGGGCTTTTCTTCACTATATGAACTCCACTCTTGTTCTTCATACATTCTCTTTTCATTTAGCTCAAAAGACAAGCACACAATTAAGCAAGATGAAAATGCAATAGAAAACTTAGCTAGTCAAACATAATTTTAAGAACTGAAAATTAAAAGGCCTAAGCTATTATGGAACCATGTTCTATTTCATACATGATTTTCTTTATTTTAAACTTGAAAGATAGAGAAAGAAACTCCACCACCTTTTACTCATGGGTGTGCTCCTGGCCATCCCCTTTCTTGTCCCCTTCCCTTAGGGTTCTCTCATTTAGAATTCAGTTCTTCTTGGTGATCCATCAGTTGCAGTTGGAGGTTCCTCTGTGCCTCTTGGTTTTCTAGGTATTGTCTTGAAAGGCTATCAATGGCTTCTTGAATTTGGCGCATGTCCAGAGAGGTTGGAGCTTGATCTTCCGAGGCTTGTCCTTCTTGCGGCACTGCTCTCTTTCTTGCCCTTCGTGGAGGTTGAGGTGGTGCAACATATTGCATTGGAGTGTGATTGACCTCCCAGGGTTTAGCCATATTGGATTGTTATCTTCAAAGACCACCTTGGCTTTCATACATAGTCTAAGGATGGTACTGGGGTTTGGCATGAAATGGGCACAAGGATCACCACTTTTATGATGTGGTTGGTTCGGTCTCCAAGGTATTCTCCCTTCAATGTTGCATGGCAACACTTCCCAAGGCACCTTATGCAAAAACATGTGGCTAACCCCCCTTTTTGAAGTGGCCAAACCCCTCTCCTTGGGTTGTCCCATCAATTCTATCCAATCTTCCCTTCATTTCCCATGCAAAACAAAAGGATTAAAATAAAAAAAAAATTAGTTTGAATGGTGGCGGAGAAAGTAGAAAAGAGAGGCTAACCACTTTTAAATTTTTCAATTTAAACAACTAAATGCTGTTCATGAATGCAAACCAACCGACTTATCTGGTGTTCATGTCTGCAACATTGGTGACACCAAACTTAGTTTGTGACCATGGAGTGTAAAAAGAGTTGATTAAGACTCTAAGATTGGCATGATATGATTCGTGTACATGCCCTCTTAGTGTGCCTTGAACACCAAACTTGTTGTTCACAATATGTTGCATACAAGGATTCACCTAAGTGTCTGTCAAAGTGGATTTAAAATTCATGAACCTTGCTTTATTAACTACTATTAAAGATTTAAAGGAAAAGATATAAAACATGGGTTGCCTCCCAAGAAGCGCTTCTTTAGCATCATTAGCTTGATGGTTGGCCTTCGTCAGGGTGGTTGATAGTGCCTCAAGTCTTCCTCTCTTGCAGTAAATCTATCTCCATTGGCTTCATTAAGAATCTCCACATGTTCTAAGGAGAGAACTCTGCTGATGGTATATGCTTTGGGTAGCTGAGATGGAATGGTGGGGAGATGAGGTGGGATTAGTGGGAAATGTGCAGAGATCACTTTATCTCCTGGAGAGAAGTCCTCTATAGGGATCTTTTTGTTCCTCCATCCCCTTGGCACCTTTTTCTTTTCTTCCCTTGGTGCTGCCTTGCTCCTTGTGGCCTCCTTTTCTAGGGAAGCCTTGTTGCTAATGTCGTATAACTTTTGTGGGTTCAGCTCCTCCTGGGTTTCCCTTGGCTGTTGTGCCTCCTGAGTGCATTGCTTGTCAACCAAAGGGATTCCCAGGTGTCCTGTTCGTGCTTCCTTGTTTGTTTCCTCCATGGGTGTCCTATCGTGGTTCTCCCTGAATTCCTTGTTTTCTTGATCTGTTTCTTGTGAGGTCTTGAAGACATTGAAGGTAAGTTGTTCATCATGTATCCTCAATATTAGTTCTCCTTGCTCCATATCTATAAGTGCTCTGGCCGTGGCTAGGAAAGGTCTTCCCAGGATAATTGGATGGATGTGACTCTCTTCCATCTCCAGGACAACAAAATCTGTGGGAAGGAAGTAGTTCTCGACCTTCACCAACACGTTTTCAACCACTCCTATTGCTTGTTTTTTAGTTTTGTCTGCCAATTGGATGATTACATCTGTGGGTGTTAGCTCATTGATTTGAAGTTTCTTCATGAGGGATAACGGCATTAAGTTGATGCTTGCTCCCAGGTCAAAAAGTCCCCTATCAATCCTTGTTTCTCCTATAGCACAGGGGATGTAAAAACTCCTTGGGTCCTTCCTTTTTGTAGGCAACTCTGTCTGAATGAGAGCACTACACTCCTTATTCATCACTATTGTTTGCCCACCCTTCAATAATTTCTTCTTAGTCAGCAGCTCCTTCATACACTTAATGTATGAAGGCATTTGTTGGAGAGCCTTGATGAATGGTATGTTTACATGGAGGGATGCAAACATGTCGAAAAATCTTGAGTATACTTTCCCTTCTACACCCCCTTGAGTCTTTGGGGAAATGGTGCTTTAGGTGGATAGGGGTTCAATACCTCCTTCTCCTCTGGCTCTTTTCTTTGTGTAAGTTCACTTCCTTGGTCTTTCTCATCTGAATGCGCTTTTGAACCACCTTGGGGGTGCTCTAATGGTTTGTTCAGTTCTTCCAAATTCTCCGCATCACTTATAGTGACCATCTTGCATTCTTCCCATCTCACTTTCTTTTCTTCTCCTCTCGGATTTTTCTCCATGTCACTTGGGAAGCTATCGGTAGGCTTAGGGATCTGCTGAGAGAGATATCCTACTTGAGATTTAAGCCTCTTGATGGTGTCCCCCTGATTCTTTATATTAGCTCGTACTTCATCCTTGAACACTCTATTGTCTTGAACTTCCTTGCATATGCCTTCGAGCAAGGTCTCAATTCTGGAGAGTCTATCTTCGGATGGTGATGGTGGGTTGAGGTTAGAGGGTTGAGACTGGCCATTTTGGGTTTGATATGGCTACTGAGAAGTGTTATTTGGTGGGTGTTGATATGATCTCTGTGTGGAATGTTGGTATGCTGCATTATTATTGGGGTTGTGACGTTTCTGATCTTGGCTTTGGTCTTGTTGATTTCCCCACCCAAAGTTTGGATGGTTTTTCCAACCAAAATTGTAGGTCTTGGAGTATGGATCATGTGATTGCCTCGGTGAGTTCCCAACATAGTTGGCTTATTCCCAATCACCTCCTTCCTCTGTATTCACTCCTTCTTGAGCTGGTGGTGGGGTGCTGACTACTGCAACTTGGTTTCTCTCCATCCGCTTGGTAAGGTCAGCCAACTGCTTGGTGATCATCTTATTTTGAGCTAGCAGTGCATCCATATGGTTCAACTCCATTACTCCTCGAGTGTTGCTCCTCTCAGAAGTATAAAAGTAGTCATTCTCAGCTACAGTCTCAATGACATCTATGGCTTCTTCAATGGTCATCTTCTTGTTTAAAGATCCCCCGAAAGAGTGGTCTACTGCCTTCTTTGATTCGTAAGACAAGCCTTCATAGAAAATGTGTAGTTGCACCCATTCATTGAACATGTTTGGCAGGCACCTTGTTAAGTCCTTAAACCTCTCCCATGCCTCATAGAGAGTTTCACCATCTTGTTGCCTGAAGGTTTGTACCTCAGCTCTCAACCTGTTGATCCTTTAAGGAGGATAAAATCTCGCCAAGAACTTGTTCACCACATCTTCCCATGTTTTTAAACTCTCTTTCAGGAAGGATTCCAGCCATTTAGATGCTTTGTCCCTGAGTAAAAAGGGGAACAAAAGCAATCTATAGGTGTCAGGATGAACACCATTAGACTTCACAGTATCACATATTCTTAGGAAGGTGGTTAAATGTTGATTGGGGTCTTCTTAGGCGCTTCTTCCAAATGAACAGTTGTTCTGGACAAGGGTGATGACCTGGGGGCTTCAGTTCAAAGTTATTGGCATGTATAGTTGGTTTTTGGATGCTACTTCCACAGTTTCCTGGATTTGGATTAATATAAGAGCCTAGAACTCTTCTCTTCTGCTCAGCATGATCTGCTGGACCTTCTCTGGCATGGTTGTGTGTCTCCTCCTCATGGTGGTTTTCCATGTTCTCCTCTATGTCTGTCTCAAAATCCTCCTCTTCTTCCTCAGTACCAACGACCCTCTTCCCTCTTGCTTCCCTCCTTAATCTAAGGAAGGTCCGATCAGGTATAGATTCAAAGGAGGTTGAAGCTCCTCTTCTTCTACCTGTCATACAATCAACAGATTACACAAGCAAGAGAAAAGTGAAGAAATCACTCTTGTTAAGGTTACTGTTAGTGTGAGTGAAGCAATTTATCAAACAGTTAGTGGATTAGTTGACAGAGTTGTGAATTAAATGAGAAAATAAAACAAAAGGAAATAATAAATGAAAATGGCTGAGACTGAAAGTAAATGATAGAAAAAAAATAAATGAAACAAAAAAAATTGCTCAATCTAGTTATCCTCTAATTTAATCATTGTCGATACAAAATCAATCCCCAGCAACGGCGCCATAAACTTGAAGCACAGAAACTTGTCTCTCAACAAATTTCCCTCGGCAAGTATACCGAATTGTCGTCAAGTAAAAACTCATAATAGAGTGAGGTCGAATCCCGCAGGGATTGATTGGTCGAGCAATTTTAATTAGAGGAGTGTTCTAGTCAAGCTAAGCCAAATTGAGTTGAGAATTACAGAAACTTAAATGCGAGAAAGATAAATGACATGGAATGTAAAGTTGCAGAATTTTAAATGGGGAGTTGGGGAGATGAGCATGAAAGTAAATAACAGAAAGTAAAGAGAATGGGTAAGATCAGAGATGGAGAATTCATTGGGCTTAGGAGATGTTGCATTCTCCGGATCAAGTTCATCTTCATCTCTTCCTCAATCAATGCATTCATTGATCTCCTTGGCAATCTTAGGTGATTGGATCCCAATTTCTTGGCAACCCAATCCCTCTAAGCTTGAACAATTGCCCAATTCCTTGATTTAATTGCTCATGGGAAGAGATGAAGTATGGTCACTGATTATACCACATGTATTTCCAAATCAAAGTGTTGGTAAGATTATATGTCACTATAACCATCCAAACCCCAATTTGGTCCAACATGAGAAAATATTTCTAGCATGATCTCCTCAGTCCTCTTCCAAGACTCAGAGGAGATCCAATTATGGAGAGTCTCTTTTCCAAGATAACTAACCAATTGGTTGAAGACCGAAAGCTTTCTAGTAAAATCAAGAGAAAAGAAAGAGGAATAAGAATGAAAACTATAATTGATCTATCAAATTACAACAGAGCACCCTAACTTAATGAAAAGGGGTTTAGTTGTTCATAGCTCTGGGAATGGAAAACAAGAAAGAAAAGTGCATTCTAAAATAAACTAGAAAGTGCAGGTAAAGTAAAATATACAGAGTGTATCTTCCAATAATTCCAATCTCTTTTCTAGTTCAAAACTACCCCTATATATACTACTCTTCTGATCTTCTAGTTAGCTCTTCAAGTCTTGGATATGGGCCTTTGATCTTTAGTTGAAGCAGTTATAGTCTTCAGTGGTGATAACTTCACCACTAACATTGCAAGCTTGCTCCTTTTCCACGTTAGTGGTCACGTTAGTGATACTAATGTGGCTACTAATGTGGTTCTTCTATGCTTCCTTTGTCCCGAAATCAAACAAACAGGGTGCATCAAAGCTTTGTTTCAGGTTATGAGATCTTGCATTATATAAATTGGCATTCAACTCATGCATTATTCTCATGAAATCATGTAAAGTTTACAGTGTTTGCTTGAATCAAGGTGTAAGTGTACATTCACCCAAAACCTGCTTATTTCCTAAGAAAATGCATGAAACTACCTAAAAACAGTAAAGAAAAGGCTAGTGAAACTGGCCAAGATGCCCTGGCATCAGTCAGTGGACGTCCAGCAAAGTCTTCCACACTGGAAATCACTGCCTTTTCACTCTCTCCAGGTTCGGCCACTTTGGATATGGTTATGGCCTTGCACTCTCTTTTGGGATTCTCTTCTATATTCCTTAGCAGAGTACTAAGAGGAGTTTCAGTAACTTTTTTACTCAGCTGACCCACTTGTGCCTCAAATTTCTGATGAAGGACCTTATTTCATTCATGAAACTGAGAGTGGTCTTAGATAGATCAGAGACTATATTTGCTAAGCCAGAGAGGCTCTGCTTAGAATTCACTGTCTGTTGCTGAGAAGATGATGGAAAAGGTTTGATATTGCCAAACTTGTTTCTCCCACCGTTATTGTTGTTGAAGCCTTGTTGAGGCTTCTGTTGATCCTTCCATGAGAAATTTAGATGATTCCTACATGAAGGATTATAGGTGTTTCCATAGGGTTCTCCCATGTAATTCACCTCTTCTATTGCAGGATTCTCAGGGTCATAAGCTTCTCCATCAGAGGAGGCTTCTTTAGCACTGCCGGATGCAGCTTGCAATCCAGTCAGATTTTGAGAAATTATATTGACTTACTGAGTTAATATTTTGTTCTGAGCCAATATGGCATTCAGAGTATCAATCTCAAGAACTCCTTTCTTCTGAATCATCCCATTATTCACAGGATTTCTTTTAGAAGTGTACATGAACTGGTTATTTACAACCATCTCAATGAGTTCCTGGGCTTCTACAGGGGTTTTCAGATGAAGAGATCCACCAGCAGAATGGTCCAATGACATCTTGGACAATTCAAACAGACCATCATAGAATATACATATGATGCTCTATTCTGGAAGCATGTCAGAAGGACACCTTTTGGTTAATTGCTTGTATCTTTTCCAAGCTTCATAGAGGGATTCACCTTCCTTCTGTTTGAAGGTTTGAACTTCCACTCTAAGCTTGCTCATCTTTTGAGGTGGAAAGAATTTGGTCAAGAAAGAATTGACCAACTTGTCCCAAGAGTTAAGGCTTTCTCTAGGTTGTGAGTCCAACCATGTTCTATCTCTGTCTCTTACAGCAAAGGGGAAAAGCATAAGTCTGTAGACCTCGGGATCAACCCCATTGGTCCTGACAGTATCATATATCTGCAAGAATTCAGCTAAGAACTAATGAGGATCTTCTAATGGAAGTACATGAAACTTGCAATTCTGCTGCATTAGAGAAACTAATTAAGGCTTAAGCTCAAAGTTGTTTGCTCCAATGGCAGGAATTGAGATGCTTCTTCCATAGAAGTTGGAAGTTGGTGCAGTATAGTCACCAAGCATCTTCCTTGCATCTCTAGCATTATTGTTGGGTTCGGCTGCCATGTCTGCTTCTTTTTCAAAATTCTCTGTAAGGTCCTCTCCGGAGTGTTGTGCTTTAGCTTCTCTTAGCTTCTTCTTCAGAGTCCTTTCAGGTTTAGGATCAGCTTCAACAAGAATATTTTTATCCCTATTTCTGCTCATATGAAAAAGAAGAGAACAAAAGGGAGTAGTGGAATCTTCTATGTCACAGTATAGAGACTCATTGATGTGTCAGAGAAAAAGGAGTAGAAGAATGAGAAGAGAGAGGAGGTGAGTTTGAAAATTTTTTAGATGAGTAGAGGAGGAATTTCAGCAATTAAATAAAATAGAAAGAGAGGAGAGAGAGAGAGAGTTTTCGAAAATTTGAAAAAGGAATAAAATAAAATTAGAATTTAAAACAATTAGTTAATTAAAAAGATTTTTAAAAAAATGGTTAGTGATTTTCGAAAATTGGAAGTGAAAAGGTGGTTAGGTGGTTTTGAAAAAGATAAGAAATAGTAATTAGTTGAAAAAGATTTGAAAATAATTTTGAAAAGATAAGGAGTTAGAAAAAGATTTTGAAATCAAAATTTTAAAAAGATATGATTGAAAAAGATTTGAATGAAAAAGATTTGATTTTAAAAAGATATGATCGAAAAGATATTATTGAAAAAGATTTGATTTTTAAAATTGATGACTTGACTAACAAGAAATTAAAAGATATGATTCTAAAATTCAAAGATTGAACCTTTCTTAACAAGAAAGTAACAAACTTGAAATTTTTGAATCAACACATTAATTGTTAGCAAGGATTTTTGAAAATGTGGAAAGATAAGATTTTAAAATTATGAATACATGAAAATTTAAAAAAAAATGAACTTTAAACGAAATTACCTCCCCTATGTCATCCTGGCGTTAAACGCCCAGGATGCTATCCATTATGGCGTTTAACGCCCAGAATGCTACCTCTTTGGGCATTTAACGCCCATCCAGATACCCTGGCTGGCGTTTAACGCCAGAATTCCTTCCTTACTGGGCGTTTTTCTAAACACCCAACTTTTTCTCTGTGATTCCTCTGCTGTATGTTTTGAATCTTCATTTCTCTGTATCATTTACTTAAAAAGAGATATTTTTATTTTTGAATTTTTAATGAAGAGAAAGAAAAACAACAAAATGAAATAAAAGATAAAAATGCAAGATCAAAACAAGTAATGCATGCAAGAACACTTTGAATGTCAAGATGAACACCAAGAATAATTTGAAGATCATGATGAACATCAAGGACATATTTTTTAAAATTTTTAAGAAAAGAAAGATATGCAAGACACCAAACTTAGAAATTTTTAATGTTTAGACACTATGGATTTGAAAATGCATATGAAAAACAGAAAAAGACACATAACAGGAGAATTTAAATATCAGAACAAGGAAAATCATCAAGAACAACTTGAAGATCAATGAAGAACACAATGTATGAATTTTTTTTCGAAAACTTGAGAAAACTTGAAAACATGCAATTGACACCAAACTTAGAATTTGACACAAGACTCAAACAAGAAACACAAAAAAAATTTATGGTTTTTATGATTTTTTTTTAATTTTTTGTATTTTTCGAAAATAAAAATAAAAAGCTTAAACATAAAATAAAATTACCCAATCTAAGCAACAAGATGAACCGTCAGTTGTCCAAACTCGAACAATCCCCGGCAACTGCGCCAAAAACTTGGTGCACGAAATTGTGATCACACTTTTCACAACTCCGCACAACTAACTAGCAAGTGCACCGGGTCGTCCAAGTAATACCTTACGTGAGTAAGGGTCGATCCCACGGAGATTGACGGCTTGAAGCAAGCTATGGTCATCTTGTAAATCTCAGTCAGGTGGATTCAAATGGTTATGAGGTATTGATAATTAAAAGATAGATAAGACAGAAAATAACATAGAGATACTTATGTAATTCATTGGTGGGAATTTCAGATAAGCGTTTGGAGATACTTTGTTGCTTCTGAACCTCTGCTTTCCTGTTGTCTTCATCCAGTCATGCGTCCTCCCTTCCATGGCAAGCTGTATGATCCTCTCAGTGAAAATGGTCTGGCTACGGTCTTTGTACGGCTAATCAACTGTCGAATTTCTTGTCTCGGATGAAAAATACCAGGCACAGCTACCGCAGGGCTAATCATCTGTTGGTTCTCACTTGTGTCTGTATAAGATCCATTGATCCTTTTGCACACTGTCACTGCGCCCAACATTCGTGAGTTTAAAGCTCCTCACAGTCATCCCTTCCCAGATCCTACTCAGAATACCACAGACAAGGTTTAGACTTTCTGGATCTCAGGAATGTTGTATATTGATTTTAGCCAATACCACGAAGATCCTAATCACGGGGTCGGATGCTCTGTTGTCAGGAGAGACAATGCGAATCCGTGGATTAGAGACCCAAGAGAGTATACTCCGGCTGGCGTCCAATGACTACATTGAACATCATGTAGACCGCTTTGTGGTTGTCAGACACGCGGATCTTGGCTAAGCGAGTATTGAAGATAGTGGGTGATTGTCACGGGTCACTCCTTCAGTCTGACTTAACTGAATTAAGTATAAGAGTATATCTTGGAGAAGAAGTATGCGTGAGGTGAAAGAAAAACAATAGTACTTGCATTAATTCATGAGGAATAGCAGAGCTCCTCACCTTAATCTATGAGGTGTAGAAACTCCACCGTTGAAAATACATAAGAACAAAAAGGTCTAGGCATGGCCAAATGGCCAGCCTCCCAAATGGCATGAGAATTTGAAAACAGGGGAAGAAGACCTGATCAAAGGATCGAAAAGTGGTCCAAAGATACGAATACAATATTAAAAATTGCTATTTATACTAAACTAGTAAACTAGGTTTACAGAAAATGAGTAACTAAGTGCAGAAATTCACTTCTGGGGCCCACTAGGTGTGTGCTTGGGCTGAGCATTGAAGCTTTCACGTGCATAGGCTCTTCTTGGAGTTAAACTCCATCTTTGGTGCCAGTTCTGGCATTTTACGCCAGAAAATGATCTCTGGTGGGTGTTTGGACGCCAGTTTGGGCTATCAAATCTCGAGCAAAGTCTGGACTATTATACATTGCTGGAAAGCCCAAGATGTCTACTTTCCAACAATTGAGAGCGCGCCAATTGGGCCTCTGTAGCTCTAGAAAATTCGCTTCGAGTGCAGGAAGGTTAGAATCCAACAGCATCTGCAGTCCTTTCTCAGCCTCTGAATCAGATTTTTGCTCAGGTCTCTCAATTTCAGCCAGAAAATACCTAAAATCACAGAAAAACACACAAACTCATAGTAAAGTCCAGAAATGTGATTTTTGCATAAAAACTAATAAAAATGTATTAAAAAGTTACTAAAACATACTAAAAACTACCTAAAAACAATGCCAAAAAGCATATAAATTATCCGCTCATCAGGCCACCACAACATGAAGAGGCCTTTGTCCAACCACCATATCTGCCACTTCTACCACCAGTGCAACAATTTTCTAAAGGTTTCAACTGGGAGAAAATGCAACGAGATATTCACCAAATGCAAGGAGACATAAACCACTTGAGAGAAGATGTGAGCCAACTAAGAGAGCAGTAAAAGCAATGGGACAAAATGCAAGAAAGCATTCAGCGACTCCAAAGGAGCAACAAGGCCAATTCCACTGGGGAGAAATGCAAGGCAACCTCAACAAAATCATAGAGCATAATCAATGGCAGTAGAGGAACCTTACTGAATTTAGGCATCTTTATAATGCTAGAACCACTTCAAGAGGGCAGTATGATATCAACACACAAGCGAAGCTGGATCATTGTGCAATGCTGTGGCCACCTTAAACCCCGGATATCTAACATTCATGCAAGGTATGGAGGAGCTGAATGCCAAGAAGAGATATTGGCCAAGCACAAGGAGGATGAGAAGACTTACATGAGGAGGCTAGGTTTTTGGAAGCCCAAGGACACCAAAGCACAAGAAGGATCTGATGAATCCATATTTGACGATATATTTTGTGTTCTCTCCCTAATTTGAGTCTAATTGTGAAAACATGCTATTTTATTCTTAATTTAATCACTTTTATCCCATTCGATGCATTGATGGTTTTGTTGAGTGATTTCAGGTGTAATGGGTTGGAATGGCTTGATAAGAGTGGAAGAAAAGAATGGAATTGGGAGAAAACATGAAGAAATCAAAGGAAAAGCACATATTGGCATGTGCGTACACACAACCTACAATGAGTACGCACAAGAACCACCCAGCCATGTGAGCATACGCACAAGAGGAAAATTAGCATGTGTGCGTACGCACACACCTGTGCGTACGCACAAGTCCCAGTGCGTGACTCATTTAATGCAAATCCCTGGGGGCGATTTTTGGGCCTCCAAAGCCCAGTTTTGGACTTTCTGAAGCTGATTGAGTACTATATCAAAGAGGGCATCCTTCCATGTGAAGGGGGGAGCAATTAGGGTTAGATTTTAGTCATGTAGTTCATTTCTAGAGAGAGAAGCTCCCCCTTCTCTCTAGAACTAGGGTTTCTTAGTTTAATTTCTTTGTAATTCATACTTTTAATTCTTGTTTCATTTACTTTTCTTTGTCATTTATTGTTATTGTATCTTTGTTCTTCTTCATTTCCTTTGTTATTTCCCTTATCTTGCCATTTTTAAGTTATGAACACTCTTTGTTAATTTTACTTTCAATTAATGCAATTTATGTTTTATATTCATTTATTCCTTTCTTTAGTTGTTATTATGATTTTCTTGCATTTGGTAGTTAGAATTTATTTTTAATGCAATATAATATTATTTTATTTTCATGCACACCAAGTGTTTGATAAAATGCTTGGCTTAGTTTTTATCTAGTTCTCTTTCACTCTTGGCTTGGAATTGATGACTTTGGTGACCCTTGAGTCATTGATGTCCATTCTTGTTTGATACATTAGAGTAGTTAGTTGGTTTGGTTTTCCTTGACTCTAAGTGACCCAATAATGTTGACTAGGACTTAGGGATTGGAATCAACTATACCTATTTGACTTATCCCTGATGTAGGGTTGACTATGTAGGATTAACTCTTCATAATCATAATGTGTTTGGGGTCAATGGCTAGGATAGGTAACCTTAGCTCCCATTTGCTTGCCAAGAGGTTTCTTGCATTTGAATCTTCCTTTCCTTGCATTTATTGCTTTGAATTTAATTGCTTTTATTTTTAATCTCTTGCATGTTTATTTAAATTCTTGCTATTTACAATTCTTGCTTCTCTTGTCATCCAACCCCCATTTCCCCTCCATAGCCAATAATTGATCACCTAATTGTAACTCCTAGGAAAGATGACCCGGGAGTTTAATACTCTCGGTTATTGTGTTTTGATTGTGACATCCTTTGGATTGGCATTTGATTATGAGAATTCATTGTTGGTTTGGACTATGCTATTAATGAATTGATTCTTGTTTTGATTGATTCTAAACCGGCAAAAAATTTCTCATTGTCAAATTTGGCGCCGTTGCCGGGGAGTTGCAATGGTGTATGTTGTTGGCTATTGTATATATATTAATATGTAAATAGCTTGCTTTTTGTTGTCTTTTGTTTTTGTTAATGGTTAGGATTGGGATCCCGGAGGACATTGCGAATTCAAGCATTGGTGGGAAATTCAAGCACAAGCCACCATAGCAAGGGCTCTCCCAATTGTCTAACTTAAAGACAATAAATAAAAGTGCTTGGTATCATTTTTCTAACTCTCATTCTCCTTTAGCACTTGTTTGTTGAATTTTGCTTCTTTTAGTTAGCTTAGTTTGGTAAAATTTTTGTGTTGATCTTGAATTTTTAGGATAAAATAAATTTTGGGGTTGAAAAAGCTATTTTGGATGTCAAGTTTAGTGCCTTAATAAGGCATTAAAATTTTTGACAAAAACAGAGTATGTGCATGTGTACACACCTGTGCGTACGCACACAGCCTCAATTCTTGCGTTCCGTGTACGCGTACCCCCCTGTGCGTGCGCACACCAGCTTATATCCCTTCTGTTAGGAGCGTTCGCACTCCTTGTGCATCTGCATCCCCCTCTTTTTGCGTTGTGTGCGCACGCACGGACCTGTGTGCGTACGTACACACGTCGAGATAGCTGACAATTTTGACGCTTCAATTTCAAAAAAGAAAGTGTTCTGTGCGCGCACACACTTCTTAATCCCCTTTCTATTTATAGCACCCGCACACCTTGTGCGAACGCACACCATCCATATTTCACCTAGTGTGCGTATGTACACGACCCTGTGCATACGCACACCCCTGTTTTCTCACCCCAGCCAAAGGGCGTGGCACGCCAGTTGACAATTCTAGAAGGCAAAGTGATAAGAATTCTAATGGGCGTGCCACTTGACATCGAAGGTGTGGCACGCCAGTATCATTTTCCAGAGAAGAAGTCCATGGAGCTCACTATGGGCGTGGCACGCCAATGCCAGGCGTGGCACGCCAAGGCTAGGCGTGGCACGCCAAGGCTAGGCGTGGCACGCCAGTTTTAAACTCTAGAGAAGGGACAATAAGCTTTTTTATGGGCGTTGCATGCCAGGGTCAAGCGTGGCACGCCAGTTATACTTTTCAGAGAGCACTTTTGAAGACCGAAGGGAGGTGTGGCATACTAGGCTGGGCGTGGCATGCCAGCTCCATTATACACACTGGGCGTGCCACTTAAGATCGAAGTTGTGGCACGCCAGTTCATTGCCCCAGAGAAGGGAGTTGAAGGCCCAACACTGGGCGTGCCACTTGAGTTCTAGGCATGGCACGCCAGATTGGCTCGTGACTGGGGCGTGCCACTTGGGTTCGAAGGCGTGGCACGCCAACTTGGCTCGTAACTGGGGCGTGCCACTTGAGTTCTAGGCGTGGCACGCCCAGCTTGGAGAAGCTCAACATTAAAATGGGCGTGCCACTTGAGCTTGGAGGTGTGGCACGCCAGTTCAAATGGGCAGAGAGGAATAGAAGGCTAAGCAACACTGGGCGTGCCACTTGATGTCGAAGGCGTGGCACGCCAATCTTTATTGTGACTTGGGCGTGCCACTTGATATCGAAGGCATGGCACGCCAACTTTAGCACCAAAAGAGGAAGAGCAAAGGGCGTGCCACTTGGGACTTAAGGTGTGGCACGCCAAGACAAGGCAACCATAGGCATGGCACGCCAGCTACTAGACCAAAGGGAGTCATGCATGCATCATAAAGGGTGTGGCATGCCAGTGTTATTTTCCAGAGAGGAAGGATGAGGTGCTTATTATGGACGTGGCACGCTAGACCTCGGCGTGCCACGTTAGTTCAAGATTCCAGGGAAGAAGAGCAAAAGGAAGAGCCTGGGCGTGCCACTTGATGTCGAAGGCGTCGCACGCCAGGTTAACTGTGCAAAGGAGAGGCCCTGGGCGTGCCACTTGGGCTCGAAGGCATGGCACGCCAGGTTAGTTGATGAAGAAGGTGTGCCACTTGGGGAGCCAGGCGTGGCGCGCCAAGCCAAGCTGAGAAGCTAGGCGTGGTACGCCACTCAAACGCCAATCACACGCCAGGCATATGGTTCATTTTATGAGTTTTCCTTTTCCTTTCAGTTGTAATTTTCTCTTTTTCTTTTGTATTTTCTTAATTCTAGTGATAGGAGTAGTATAAATAATTCCTAGAAGTACTGAAAAGGGGGTTGATTTGGCAATTGGGATTGAATACTCAACTTTAGTTTTACTTTTACACTTCATCTTCTCCATCTCTTATACTTTTCTCTAAGCTATGAGTAGCTAAACTCCCTCTCATTGGGAGAGGGAGCTCTGTTGTACTTGATGGATTAATGATAGTGAATTTCTTCTTCTCTTCATCTTCTCTTTGATTTGCTAGAAGGAATTTCATTCTTCATGCTAGTGTTCAATCATCTTGGGAAAGAGGTTGAATGTAAAATGGGTTTCATGGGAACCTTGAAAAAGAAAACATGAAACCATGCTTGAAGTCCCTTCTTACACTTGAGAAGATCTGGGTTTTGGGATTGGATATGGTGACATATAATCCACCCACTATTTGGATCTATGAGGATGTATGGTATAATCAGGGACCAAGCATATCTCTCTTCATGAGCAATTAGACCAAGGAATTGGCTGATTATCAAGATTTGAGAGATTGAATCACCAAGGGATTGGGAATCAATCAATCATGATTGCCAAGAGGTCAATGAGTTGCATGATTGAAGATCATATGATCTAGATCTAATCCAAAGAGAGCAACATCTCCTAATCCCAATGAATTTCTCCTATTCTTATCATCGCAATACTTTATAGCTTTCTTTAATTTCTGCTATTTCCCCATTCCCATACAATTTAGTCATTTATGTTCCAGCACTTTACATTCTTGCCATTTACTTTTCTGCACTCTAGTGCTTTTCTTTACTTTTAAGTCATTTACATTTATGCTCATTTAGAATTTTGCACTCAACAATCTCTATTGTTTAGCTTGACTAATTCACTCATTGATTAAAATTGCTCAAATCTACCAATCTATGTGAGATTCAACCCCATTCCTAGTGGGTTATTACTTGACGATATTTGGTGCACTTGCCAAAGAACAGAATCATTTTATATGGGGAGTGAATTCCGGTCATCAGTCACCGTAACATAACTTTATTGGCACACTTTAAAAGTGTGCATGTTGCTCTTTATGGCTACGCTTTAAAATCGCAGGAAAAAAATATCGCCAAATCTCTAATCAATCATTATTCTCATAAAAGCATGACCATTGACCCTTTTTGGCCACGCTTTTAAAGCATGACAAGAAAAAACTACGACAACATGCTATTTTTCTTGTAGTGAGTGATAAACGAAATTTATCATGCCGATATAGAATTCAATAATGGATATAATTGTGAGTATAGTCTAATCGACATTCAAACTTCGCATCAAACAATTCTACAATCTATAACCGAGAGTACTAGTCTCCCGAGTCGTCCTCCCTTGGAATTGCTAGAGAATGCATCTTATTGATTAGGAAGCCTTGTTATGATTCTTTGAGGGTTTAGCAAAATAGGTGACAAACAATCAATTTTAGAAGACTTGGCCTAGGGTCGGCATTAGAAATTCTATCATTATAGTTTCTTCAATGATGATAACAATTAGGCCTTGCTTCATTTAGTTAACCCCTAGGTATAGAAGAAAGTCAAATGAGAGTAACTAACTTGAGCCACAAGTCCTAGTTTTACCCTAGGGAAATCTAGCTTTAGTGCACTCCAAGTCAATTAGCAATTTCTAATTCCAAATCAACAATTGACATAAACCATTCAACTCTTTCTAATGGTCCAACCCTATGCCAAGTAGGAAACTTTTACTCCATAACTAGTGTTGGCATTTTATCAAACAATTGATGAGCAAGGATGAAAGGCATAGTAAGAATGAGAAACAATTAGAATTAAAAGTGCTTCAACACAAGAAATTAACAACAATCAACAAAGAACAACAATAGAAATGAACTTCTCAAGAAATTGATAAAATCCAAAACTATAAAATTGAATCCAGGATCTATGAGAATTGAGCAATTACAAGCACTAATTGAGATTAGAGAAGAAGATCTATAACATGAACAAAGTAAATTGAGAATTGCAATAGATCTCACCAAAGAGTGATTGAGAATTCAGAAATGGATGAAGATGAACCCTAATGAGAGCTTTGAATCTCTCTCTCTCTACCCAAGAGTGTAACTAACTATTAGCAAAAATATCTAGAACCATCTAAAAATGAACCAAAAGTCCCTTAACCCTTCAACCCCTGGTCTTCTTAAGCTCTTCCCGCTAAGGCACTTCCCCAAAATGGGATCTCCAACTGTCTCCACGCCCAGGTCACGTGACTCTTTAAAAAATCATATTCGAGCATCGGCGCGCACGCGCAAAGCACGCATGCGCGCCACTAGGGCATCTTGTAATGCAAGCGGAAGCGTAACGTACGCGTGCGCGCCCCTGGGGATCATGGCTTAGCCGCTACATGTGCCGGCTCGTAGTTTGGCTTCTGACTTTGGCTTCTAGCTGCGCAATCCACGCGGGCGCCCCAAGTACGCACACGCGCCAAGTACGCACACGGTTCATCCCTGCCCTATATTCTGAAACCACTTAACACACAGGTCACGGCATCGAATGGCACCAAGAGAATATTAGAAATGTATCTAGTTTAGTATAAAATAGGCATGTTTTCACCCATGAGGCAAAAATTAGGAAAGGAACACAAAGTCTTGTATTTTCATATGAAAAGCGTGTGGAATCATTGATAAAACCCCTGAAATCAATACAAGATAAACCCTCAAAATGGGGTTTATCAACCTCCCCACACTTAGATTCTAGCATGTCCTCATGCTTAGAGAAATGCAAAAGACCGAAGGATCATAAAGGTATAAGACTCATGAGGTGCAACCTACTTACATGAATGCAACTATGACTAGTGCTACTATTTACTTGGTTAGGAACAAATCAACCTTTCTAAGATACATGCAAGCATATAGGGTAAGATAGTGGCCAATACATGGGACTTTACCAATTTTCAGTCATCAAGTGCAATATACGCAACTTTTGCAAGAAGAACACTCGTGAGAGCCGGGAATCATGGAATTGAGCATCGAACTCTCACCGGAAGTGTTTGCACTCTATTCGCTCAAGTGTCTAGGGTTGATTCTCTCAATTTTCTCCTAATCATGCTTTCCAAGATTTGTTCTCCATCTAACAATCAACATTTATTCCATGCATGCGTACAAATATCATGAGGTCTTGTCTTTAGGTTGTAATGGGGCTAGGGTCAAGGTAGGATGCATATTTGGCTAAGTGAGCTTGAAATTTTTGAATCCTTGATAAGCTTGAGCTCCCCATCTAGCCTATGACGTCCTATACAATTTCAAAGCTAACCTAACTACCCATTCTTCACTTTTCACATACTCATGTATCCCTTTTCCAATTCACAACACTCATGCAATGATTTTATTAAGCTACACTTTGCTTTGGGGCATTTTGTCCCCTTTTTTTTCTTTCTTTTTTTTCTTCTCTTTTTTTTCTTTTCTATATATAAAAAAAATTTTCTTTTCTTTTTGTTTTTCTCATTTTTTTTTTCTTTTCTTTTCTATATACAAGAACGTCAATGCATAAGGTTTATACATTTGATCAATACATGAGCATGTACCCAATTACCAATATTCTCAACAAAATATGAAACTACCCTTCTATTTACCCAATGTCCCAAGATTCTCACACTTGAATGATACTCATACACACTCGCATAAGCCAATCAAGGATCCAAAGAGGGATATTTATGGTTTTCCGCTTTAGGCTTGTAATGTGCTAATTTAAAGAACAAGTGGGTTAAGCGTAGGCTCAAATTTGGCTAACAAGGGGAGATAAAGGGTAAGGCTATTTGGTAAGTGAGCTAATGAAGTGATGGCCTCAATCATATAAATGCATGAATACAAGGAATAATGGACATATAGACTCAAACAAAGCAAGGATCACACTTATAGAGAGAAAACAATTGCACACAAGAAGGAGAATAAGTGACTATAAGATGTAGCCACAAAACAAGGCCCAAAGCTCACTAGCTTGTGTTCTTAACTCAAAATTCATGTTCCAAAATACAATTCTTCAAGCAAGTTTATCATCAAAATATTCAAAATTGGCAATGTCAAGGTTGCCCCAAAGTATTAGTTTCCTAAGAGAGAGTTCATTGTTCCAACCAAGTAAACTTATCATGCAAATGGTGTCAAAGAAAACCTAATCATGCAACCTATCCTAACTACAAAGGGGTTCAAAGAGAAAAATTATTCGGGTGTTACCTACGGAGATCGGTCAGCCGACCTCCCCACACTTAAAACTTAGCACGGTCCTCCGTGCTATAGGTGATGCGCAATGGGTGGCTGAGTCCCGAGTGTCCTTCATCTCCGTTGTCATCGCTATCTCCGCTTGAAGTTGCGGAGGATGTGGAGATATCTGGTTCCTCCATAGGTGGGGTGACAATGCTTAGAAGCTTCTTCACGTGAGCATATCGGCGCTGGTTACGCCTCTCATAACGGTCCAACTTCTTGTGAAGGTCTTCAAGACGTTGGGTGGCTGATTTTTGTGGTGCGGATGAGGTAGTGGTGTTGCAAGTTGGGGTGGTCAGTCCAAGGTCCTTGGTGACTTCCGGAGGCTTGAGGCACCTCTTGGTTGGAATAACATCGCCCTCGACTGGGATCGAGGTCCTCCTATCCTTAGCCTCTCGGTGGACACCGGCTGCCGCTACTAATTCGGTCACCATAGCGGGGAAGGGTAAGTTTCCCTCAACGTGAATACGCCCCATGGATTGGCGGATGGCATGCGAAATGTCGACTGGTTTCTCGGTTAGGATGCACCATACCAATAAGGCAAGCTCGGCGGTAATGGATGACCCATGGGTGCTCGGAAGCACGTAGTGAGCTAGGATTTGGGCCCATGCTGCGGCTTCTTGAGTGAGAAAACGTGCATCTAAACCCTTTGGTCTTTGCTTTATGGTTCCCCGAATCCAAAATGCTTCGGGTAAAGCTATTACGCAAAGGATCGCGCTCCAATCGAACTCACGTTCGTCGCATGCTGACAAAACTTCTTGATAGGCGTCATATCCATCCGCTAATGGCCCAATCTTAAGTACTCCTTGGATGGCTTCCACTGTGACTGACACTTGCTTTCGGTGCACAAAGACTGATGTGAGAAGGGGTGAGTGGTAGTTGGAGTAGAACTCCACCACCCATGATAAATTGACCTCTTTTGGTTGCCTCAAGAGGAACCTCCATTGCCTCCGGTCAATGTGTGGCATCACTATCAGAGTGAGGTGGGCCGGTAGGACTAGAAGGGGCTCCGGGTGATAATTCCGCTCAATCATCCTTGAGTAAACAAGTTCGCAGTAGCGGTTGGGGAACTTGTTTGAGTCCTTTATAGGGTTGTCCTTCTCTAAAGCATCAACGGGGCCCGTAGCCTTCTTGAGGAGGGGCTTGACTGTTGGTTCTTGGCGCGCTCTGTTGGTGGTTGGCTTCTTCGGGGCTTTCCCTTTGTTCTTTTTGATGACCATCCTGCGATAGTAAAGAAAGGAGATAACATCAAACCCAAAGAAGCGTAATTGAATGTGATCATGCAAGTGAGAAATTATGCCGTAAGAATATGGGTATCCTTATTACATGACAGCTGCAACATGTAACTAAGATAACATTTGATAAGCAAGGCAAATCACTGGCATGTGGTATAGGGGTAATGTAAGCATGCAAGTAAAAGGCATGAGAAGCATACACCCTCAAATACCAAAAGTGGAAAGCAATTCATGAGAGGTGAGTGGGTGGAATGTAGAATGTGAGGGTGCACCCAAAAGTGACTAAGGTATTGGGAGAGAGCACATAGTTAAGAAGCAATGCATTACAATGAGCTCAAAAAATCATGTATGCTTTTCCTCAAATACTTGGCATGCATCCTTGTTGTATGATGCAAATAGATAGGGGGCAATGTAACATTTCACAAACCAATATTAATCACTACAATGCACAATGGTTGTAAGAAAATCATGCAACACATCTCATCCACCAATGCAAAAGAAGTTAAGACCCAAGTGCCCATGAAAACATAATTGAAAAAGAAGCAAAAACACCCCAAAGAAGTGAGGGGCTCAAAAGAAAAAGGAAAAAAGAAAAAAAAAGACTACCTAAAAGAGAATGAAATCAACTGACTAAGGAGCAGAAGAGAGAAGTAGAGCAAGAGGGAATCATAGAATAGTACCTTGGAAAAGGGGTATGGGAGAGAAAGTTGTAGAGTGGGATGAAGAATGGAGGGGGCAATGTAGGGACCACCGGAGGTGGGTGGTCGCCGGAGGTGATGGTGTGAGGTGGGTGTTTGGAAGGAAAGATGGTGGTGGATAGTAGAGGAGGCAAAAAGAAAAAGGGAAGAGAAGAATGAAGGGAGTAAGTGTGCTCCCTTGTTATACTCACGTCGGACAACCACGCATGCGCGCACGGTGCGCGTCTGCGCAGGAAAGCGGGATGGGGCAATGGCGCGTGCACGCACAATGCGCGTTGGCGCCCATGTGCTTGTGCTGGGAGCACAAGGATGGCTCAGAGGCGGCACAACTTTCTGGAAGAGGTACCAGAAGTTGGCTGCAGAGACGTTGGCGCGCGTGCGGCAGGTGCGCGCACGCGGCAATGAGGTTATGCCTCAGGCACGAAATAGGCCTGGGATTGGCTCAACTCTCTGGAGAGTGGCCCAGAGGTTGCTGCAGGTCGAGGGACACGTGCGCGGCATGGGCGCGTGCGCGTCCTTTGTGTCGCGAGCGTATTGGCGCGTTGGCGCCTAGTGTGCGCACGCGGCAGAGGTGGTGAGCTGGGGGCTCAGTGCAGGCGGGAGAGTGGCCCAACTCTCTGGAAAAATGTACCAGGAGTGCACAGGGGCGATCCGCGCGCGCGCGCAAGGTGCGCTAGCACGTCGATCCGCGGACTGTCAAAAGGGTGCGTACACGCCATGTGCGCGCACGCGTGATTGGCCTGTGCCTCAGGCATGGTGCTGGCGTAGTGTGGGCGCAACTATCTGGAAAATGTATGGAGGGGTAATTTTTTGCAATCCACGCGTCTGCGCACGTCGCGCGCCCGCATGGATGGTCGAAAATGCTGTATGGGCGCGTACGCGCCAGGTGCGCGCACGCGCGGAATGGTGCTTTTCCAAAGTTTTCATGTTCTTGCACCACTTCAAGCATTCCAACCCTCCAAACAGCCACTTAAGCACTATAGAAGGATGATTTAACATGATAAAGTACCAAACGAACTCAACAGGTGAAGCAAAACTTGAAATCAAACCTAGCTACAACTTCATCAAATACCTAGCTACCAAACATGAAGTCAAGTATTGAGCAAGTACCAATCAAATAAGAATTCAATAGCTATGTACAAATGGTAGATCTTACCATGGTGGGGTGTCTCCCACCTAGCACTTTTGTTTACCGTCCTTAAGTTGGACTTCCACTAGCTCAAAGTTCTTGTTCAAGAGATGCATCCCTCAAGAGGAACACTTCAAATTCCTTGGAGTTCCTTCTTTGCTCACCATGGTACAATTTGAGACGGTGCCCATTTACCTTGAAAATGTCCGGACTTGATGGGTGGCGCAAGTGGTAGACCCCGTAAGGTTCTACTTTCTCTACTTGGTAAGGTCCATCCCATCTTGATCTAAGCTTTCCGGGTAGTAATCTCAACCTTGAGTTGTAAAGAAGGACTAGCTCACCGGGTCTAAATTCCCTTCTCCTAATGTTCTTGTCATGAATGGCTTTCATCTTTTCCTTGTAGAGTCTAGAATTGTCATAGGCTTCTAATCTCAAGCATTCCAATTCTACCAATTGAAGCTTTCTCTCTACTCCAGCTCCACCTAAACTCAGATTGCATTCCTTTATGGCCCAATAATCTTTGTGTTCGATTTCTACCGGTAAATGGCATGCCTTACCACATACAAGCCTAAAAGGGCTCATGCCAATTGGGTGTTTTGTAAGCCGTTCGATATGCCCAAAGTGCATCGGAGAGCTTAGCACTCCAATCCTTCCTATTCGGCTTCACAATCCTTTCCAACACATGTTTAATTTCCCGGTTAGAAACCTCAGCTTGGCCGTTTGTCTGAGGGTGGTAGGCCGTGGCAACTTTGTGTGTGATGCCATACTTCCTCATGAGGCCATCCATTTTTTGTTGCAAAAATGGGATCCTTGGTCACTTATGATTGCTCTTGGGGAGCCAAAACGACAAATGATATTGTTCCTCACAAAAGAATAAACAACATGAGCATCATCCGTCCGGGTGGGGATTGCCTCCACCCATTTTGACACATAATCGACGGCTAACAAAATATAGAGAAAGCCATTAGAATTTGGAAATGGTCCCATGAAGTCGATTCCCTATACATCAAAGATTTCACAAAAAAGCATATTTTGTTGGGGGATTTCGTCCTTCTTAGAAATATTTCCAAACCGAATGCATTGGGGACAAGATTTGCAAAAGAGGGAAGAATCTTTAAGAAGGGTTGGCCACCAAAATCCGCAATCAAGGACCTTTCTTGCCGTTCTTTGGGGGCCGTAGTGGCCACCTCCTTCGAAAGAATGGCAAGCGTCCAAGATTGCTTGGAATTCGGTTTGGGGTATGCACCGTCGCACTATTTGGTCCGCTCCACACCTCCACAAATAGGGATCGTCCCAAACATAGTATTTGGATTCGCTTTTCAGCTTATCCTTTTGATGCTTGTTGAGGTTGGGAGGGAAGGTGCATGAAACCAAGTAGTTTGCTATTGGGGCATACCAAGGAACTACTTCCGAGATTGCGTGCAAGCCATCTAGAGGAAAGGAGTCATTGATAGGAGTGGTGTCGCCTTTTGTGTGTTCGAGGCGACTTAGATGGTCCGCCATTAAGTTTTGGGAACCACTCCTATCCTTGATCTCCAAGTCGAATTCTTGTAACAAAAGCACCAATCGAATTAATCTCGATTTTGATTCCTTTTTGGCCAACAAATACTTTAATGCTGCGTGATCCGAGTACACTACTACCTTGGAACCAAGAAGATAGGCTCGGAACTTGTCCAAAGCAAAAACTATAGCTAGGAGTTCCTTTACGGTAGTAGTGTAGTTGGATTGGGCTCCGTCTAGTGTTTTGGAAGCATAAGCTATGACATAGGGAATCTTACCCTCGCGTTGTGCTAACGCGGCTCCTATCGCATAATTCGAGGCATCGCACATGATTTCAAACGGTTGAGTCCAATTTGGTCCCCGCACAATAGGAGCTTGTGTCAATGCCACTTTAAGCTTGTCGTACGCTTCCATGCATCCTTTGCTCAGCTCAAATTCAGTGTCCTTTTGTAGTAGTCTAGAGAGAGGTAAATTCACCTTGCTAAAGTCTTTGATGAATCTCCGGTAGAATCCTGCATGTCCAAGAAAAGAGCGGACTTCCCTCTCGGAGGAGGGGTAAGGTAAACTAGATATGACATTTATTTTTGCCGGATCTACGGAGATGCCTTCTTTTGAAACAATGTGTCCCAAAACAATGCCTTGTTTGACCATGAAATGACATTTTTCAAAATTTAATACAAGGTTTGTTTTGGTGCATCTATCTAAGACTTTTTCAACGTTGCCTAAGCAATGATCAAATGAATCACCGTACACACTAAAGTCGTCCATGAAAACTTCCATACATTGCTCTAGAAAGTCCGCAAATAAGCTCATCATGCATCTTTGAAACGTTGCCGGTGCGTTGCATAGGCCAAATGGCATACGCTTGTAAGCATACGTTCCAAAGGGGCAAGTAAATGTGGTTTTTTCTTGGTCCTCTAGAGCAATGTGTATTTGGAAGTATCTGGAGTAACCATCAAGAAAGCAATAATATGATTTACCGGCTAGTCGATCAAGCATTTGATCAATGAACAGTAGTGGGAAGTGATCTTTTCTTGTGGCCGCATTCAATCTTCGGTAGTCTATGCATACCCTCCAAGAATTTTACACTCTTGTTGCTATAAGTTCACCGCTTACATTTTTTATTGTGGTCACCCCGGATTTCTTTGGCACCACTTGGACCGGGCTTACCCACTCGCTATCTGAGATGGGATAGATGATGTCCGCTTCAAGTAGCCGAGTGACCTCCTTTTTCACAACCTCAAGAATGGTTGGATTAAGTCTCCTTTGAGGTTGTCGGACCGGTCTTGCTCCTTCTTCAAGAAATATGCGGTGCTCGCATACTTGGGGGCTTATTCCCACTAGATCCGCCAAACTCCACCCGATTGCCCTTTTATTTTTCCTCAAGACATCTAGCAACTTTACTTCTTGTTGAGGGGTTAGCTCTTTTGCAATTATCACGGGGAGCTTGTGGGCTTCATCAAGATATGAGTACTTTAGGTGGGGAGGTAGTGGCTTTAATTCCATTTTTTGTCATGATTTGAAGTTTGAATCTCCGGATGGTTTGTATGGTGTGTGGTGTTTAATTTGCTTGGATCTTCATTTGCTTCTTCAATCATGTACTTCTCATTCAACTTTGCAAGGTGCACTTCGGCAACAATGTTGTCAATTGGATCACACCGGAATAGAGAGTGATTCTCCGGTGGGTGCTTCATTGCTTCTTCTAGGCTAAAACTTACGACTCTCCCATCTATCTCAAATGAGTATGTTCCCGAGTAGGCATCTAGCTTGAATCTAGAAGTCCTCAAAAATGGTCTTCCAAGTAGGATGGATGATGCTCTCTCGGGTTCACTTGATGGCATTTCAAGGACATAGAAGTCGATCGGAAATACCAACCCTTTGATATTCATCAATACATCTTCCGCAACACCCGTCACGGTTATTATGCTTTTATCCGCTAGGACAAATCTTGCCGTCGACCTTTTTAGTGGTGGTAACTTCAATACCCAGTAGACGGAGAGAGGCATGATGCTAATACATGCTCCGAGGTCACACATACAATCTATGAATTGAACTCCATTGACGGTGCAAGTGACCATACAAGGGCCCGGATCATCACACTTCTCGAGCAATGCTCCCATTAAAGCGAAAATAAAACTCCCCAATGGGATGGTTTCCAATTCAAGAATTCTATCATTGTTCATGCATAGATCTTTAAGGAATTTTGCATATCTAGGAACTTGATGGATAGCATCAAAGAGGGGGATGGTTACCTCGACTTTCTTGAACATTTCTATCATTTTGGGGTCGAGTTCTACGCGCTTCCTAGCTTTCTTTGCAAGTGTTGGAAATGGGAGCGGTTGAGCAAGTTCTTCTTCCAAGGTTCTCTTAGTCTTGGTGGTCTCTTTTGTGGGTTGAGCTTCTTCATCCTCAACTATGACTTGTGGTATCTCCTCTTCCACTACCTCTTCTATATCTATTCTCTCCTCTTCTTGAGCGGTTGTGATGGGATTCGAATCCTTTGCTCCCTTCTCTTTTAATTGTGTTCCGGATCTTAGGGTGATGGCATTGATGCCTCTCTTAGGATTGGGTTGAGGTTGAGAAGGAATGACGCTTTGGATTGGGGGTTGAGGAGTGGGATTTGATGGTGGGTCCATGCGTGTAAGAAGAGCTTGTAGTGTAGAGGTGAGGCCGGTGAGACCGGAAGCAAGTGTGTTTTGTAGTTCTTTTTGGCCTTGGATGATAGTCCGGAGTGTATCATCTTGGTTAGAGGGGGCGGATGGATATGTGAGTTGAGGGGCTTGTGATTGGTTGGGTGGTGGTCTTTGATGTGGTGGTTGGTATGTTTGGTAGTTTCTTTGTTGGTTTTGTTGGTTGTATGGTGGATTTTGTTGGTTGTATGGTGGCCGGTTTTGTGAGTTGTTGTTCCATCTTTGAACTCCTCCATTGTTGTTGTTGTCCCTATTTCCTTGTTGATGATTGTCTCTCCAATTTTGATTATGATTTCCACTCCCTTGATTGTAGCTTCCTCCTTGATAACCTTGGTTAGGATTACCGCCTTGGTAGTACCCTTGATTTGGGCGGTCATAGAAATTGTGAGTAACCGCCAAAGTGTTGTCTTCTTGAAGGCTTGGGCACTCATCCGTGTAGTGGGAATAGCAAGAACAAATGCCACACACTTTCTGAGGGACCAATTGTTGATTGTATTGTTGAGGGGGTGGAGAGTGTTGTTGATATGGTTGAGGTTGTTGTGGTTGTTGTTGGCTCAATTGGAGTTGCCTCAAGATGGATGTCATTTCACTCAAGGATTTGGTTAGAGCGGTGATTTCGCTACTAGTTGATACCTCATTCACGGTTTTTGGGCGGTTGACTCTTCGTCTCATATGTTGATTGGATTCGGCTAAGTCAATGATAAGTTGCCATGCCTCCTCCGCTGTTTTATATTTAGACAAAGAACCATTGCTAGAGGTGTCCAAGAGAGTTCTATCTTGTTCTCGCATCCCTTGACATATGTATCCAAGCAACACTTGAGTGTCAAGCATGTGATTAGGGCATACGTCTAGTAGCTTACGAAACCGTTCCCAATACTCGTATAGTGGTTCCGTTTCACCTTGTACAATACAAGACATTTCCTTCCTTAGCCTATCCATCTTCTCTGAGGGCAAGAATTTATCCAAGAATCCTCTTCTAAGCAAGTCCCAATCGGAGGTGACTTCACTAGATAGAGTGTAGAACCATTCTTTAGCCTTGTCCTCAAGAGAAAAAGGGAAAGCAAACAACCATATAGCAACTTCATCGGATCCTTCCCGTCTAGTTGTTGAGCATATACGATGAAAGTCTTTGAGATGTCAAATAGGCTCTTGTGCGGGAAGCCCATGGAATTTAGGTAGGAGGTTGATCAAAGCGGTCTTGAGTTCAAAGTTTGCATTCAAGTTGGGGTGAGTTACATGAAGGGGTTGAAGGACATAATCCGGTGCACCCACTTCCTTGATAGTAACTCTCCTCGAAGCATCCATGGCGTTAGTACCTAAAACAAAAGAAGAGTTGTTAGTGATATTGATGGGAGAATGGTTATTGCCTTCTTTGAGTGACAGTTCAATGTTCACTTTTAGTAAGGTGGTTGAGGTGGTGAAAACCTTCCCACCTTCCCCAAAACTTAACCGCTTCCGAGCTTGTCTAATATGAAGCAAAGTTCGTTCTATTTCCAGATCAAAGGGGACTAAGCTCGGATTCGGTTGTGAACGCGTCATGCAATGAAGGAGAAGTAAAACTCATGGTAACGATGAGGGGTTAGTCACTTGAACAAAGAATCACAATGAAATGCAACTATGTACATATACACATATTTACTCTAAACAATAACATGGCACACTAAGCAACTCCCCGGCAACAGCGCCATTTTGATAAATGAAATTTATCATGCCGATATAGAATTCAATAATGGATATAATCGTGAGTATAGTCTAATCGACATTCAAACTTCGCATCAAACAATTCTACAATCTATAACCGAGAGTACTAGTCTCCCGAGTCGTCCTCCCTTGGAATTGCTAGAGAATGCATCTTATTGATTAGGAAGCCTTGTTATGATTCTTTGAGGGTTTAGCAAAATAGGTGAGAAACAATCAATTTTAGAAGACTTGGCCTAGGGTCGGCATTAGAAATTCTATCATTATGGTTTCTTCAATGATGATAACAATTAGGCCTTGCTTCATTTAGTTAACCCCTAGGTATAGAGGAAAGTCAAATGAGAGTAACTAACTTGAGCCACAAGTCCTAATTTTACCCTAGGGAAATCTAGCTTTAGTGCACTCCAAGTTAATTAGCAATTTCTAATTCCAAATCAACAATTGACATAAACCATTCAACTCTTTCTAATGGTCCAACCCTATGCCAAGTAGGAAACTTTTACTCCATAACTAGTGTTGGCATTTTATCAAACAATTGATGAGCAAGGATGAAAGGCATAGTAAGAATGAGAAGAAATTAGAATTAAAAGTGCTTCAACACAAGAAATTAACAACAATCAACAAAGAACAACAATAGAAATGAACTTCTCAAGAAATTGATAAAATCCAAAACTATAAAATTGAATCTAGGATATATGAGAATTGAGCAATTACAAGCACTAATTGAGATTAGAGAAGAAGATCTATAACATGAACAAAGTAAATTGAGAATTGCAATAGATCTCACCAAAGAGTGATTGAGAATTCAGAAATGGATGAAGATGAACCCTAATGAGAGCTTTGAATCTCTCTCTCTACCCAAGAGTGTAACTAACTATTAGCAAAAATATCTAGAACCATCTAAAAATGAACCAAAAGTCCCTTAACCCTTCAATCCCTGGTCTTCTTAAGCTCTTCCTGCCAAGGCACTTCCCCAAGATGGGATCTCCAACTGTCTCCACGCCCAGGTCACGTGACTCTTTAAAAAATCATATTCGAGCATCGGCGCGCACGCACAAAGCACACGTGCGCGCCACTGGGGCATCTTGTAATGCAAGCGGAAGCGTAATGACGATTGGATTTTTGACGGTTTAGAATTTCACAAATGAATTCTCGTTGCAAGTATAGTCTCTAAACCAATCGCTAATCCTTTCATACAAAAAGTTGTTTGTCACTAAAACAAACCCCTAAATTTATAAACCGAAGTATTCAAACCTCGGGTCGTTCTCCCTAGGAATTACAATAAAGTGTCTTGTTATTGGTTGTAAGTTATTTTTGGGGTTTTGATAAGAGGCATGAAAGATAAATGGCAAGAAAGTAAACTAACAACTATAAAAGGCTCTTGGCAAGGTATGAAAATTAGAAGTCCTATCCTAGTTATCCTCCTCAATTGTGATGAGAATTGTTCATTGCTACCACTTAGTTAACCCTTAATAAATAAAGGAAAGTCAAGTGGATGAATTGATTTGAGCCACAAGTCCTAGCCAACTCCCAAGGAAAGACTAGCTTTAGTGCACTCCAAACCAATTAGCAATCTCTCCAATTATCAATCAACAAAGGAATTAGATAACTCAAGAGTCACTAATTACTCTACCTAGGCCAGGAGGAACAAAACCTACACTAAAATCCAACCAAGCATTTCATCAAACACTTGGAAGGCATGAAAGGAAAGCATAGTAAATTGATAACAAGAATAGAATCTAACAACAATTATTGCAAAGAATTAATAACAACAATCAAAAGAAACACATCTATTATGAATTACCTTGAATTGAATTGGAAGAAAGTAGAAGAAGCAAAAGTAGATCTACAACAAAAACACAAGAACAACATAAAGGAAATTACAACAAAAGAATAGAGGAAGATGAATGTAACAACAAAGAAATTGAAAGGTAGAAGTAGAAGAAAGCAAAGACTAAAACCTAGATCTAAGAACTAATCCTAATCCTAATCCTAATTCTAGAGAGAAGTGAGAGCTTCTCTCTATAGAAACTAACTCTAAACTAATCCTAATGAGTGTGTATGAACTAATGAGTTTGAATCCCCTTTTCTCTTCAATCCTTGGCTTTAAATAGCATCTTTGGCGCCAAAGTTGGTTGGGATTGGGCCCCACAACCCTTCAGAATTCGTTGGCCACGTTTTCATTAAAAAATCATAAACCAACACCGACGCGTACGCGCACAGCACGCGTACGCGTCCATGGAGTGATTCGCAGGTGCGCGCAAGCGCCAGGTGCGCGCGCGCGTCCATGGGCGATTTCAACTTCTTTGACTTTTCATGATTTCTCCACTTTGCATGCTTTCCTTTTCACTCCTTTGATCCATTCCTAGCCTTTTCAATCTGAAATCACTAGCAAACATATCAAGGCATCTAGTGGAATCAAAGGGAGATTAAAATCATCAAATTAAAGGCCTAAAAAGCATGTTTTCACATCTAAGCACAAATAAGGAGATAATCACAAAACCATGCTATTTCATTGAATAAATGTGGGTAAAAGGTGATAAAATCTCTTAAAATCAATACAAGATAAACCGTCAAAACGGGGTTTGTCAACCTCCCCACACTTAAACCAAGCATGTCCTCATGCTTAAACCAAGAATGAAGTAAGGGTATGGCATTTATTCAATGGAAACTAACTAAATGCAATCTACCTATATGCAACTATCTAGATGAATGCAATTGCTTGGTCAAAATAAATTAATTCCCAAGAAGCATATATGAACAAGGGCTAAGGACTAACAAGTCTAATCCACAATTGATTTGAGTTATTAAATATTTTTACAAACTTGCATGAAGAGATGATCATAGGTGAAAACATGTAATTGAGCATCGAACCCTCACCGGAAGTGTTTGCACTCTATTCGCTCAAGTGTTTAGGGTCGATTCTCTCAATTCTCCCCTAATCATGCTTTCCAAGATTTGTTTTTCATCTCACAATCAACCAATATTTCATGCATGCATACATATATCATGAGGTCTTTTCATAGGTTGTAATGGGGTTAGGGTCAAGGTAGGATGCATATTTGGTTAAGTGAGTTTGAAATTTGAATCTTTGATAAGCTTAAACTTCCCACCTAACCTATGACATCTTATACAATTAAATTCCAACCTAACTACCCATTTTTCACTCTTTCACATACTCATGTATTCCTTTTTAATTTCACAACACCTATGCATTGATTTTATTGGACTATACTTTGATTTGGGGCATTTTGTCCCCTTTTTATTCCTTTCTTTTTTTTTTCTTCTTTTTCTTTCTTTTTCTATATATTTTTTTTTCTTTTCCAAATTATTTTTTTTCTTTTTCTTTTGTTTTTCTCATTTTTTTTCTATATACAAGAATCTCAATGCATAAGGTTTTACATTTGATCAATACATGAGTATGTACCCAATTCCCAATATTTTCAATAACAATACAAAATTACTCTTTTATTCACCCAACGTCCCAAGGTTCCCACACTTGAATGATACTCACACACACTAGCCTAAGCTAATCAAAGATCCAAATAAGGACATTTATTGTTTTTCGCTTTAAGGCTTGTAATGTGCTAAAATTAAGAACAAGTGGGTTAATCGTGGGCTCAAATTGGCTAACAAAGGAATATAAAAGGGTTGGCTATTTGGATAAGTGAGCTAATGAAATGATGGCCTCAATCATATAAATGCATGTATACACAAAATAATGAACATAAAGAATCAAACAAATCAAAGATTACAATCATAGGAAGAGAATAATGCACACAAGAAGGAAAATAAGTGGTTATAGGATGCAACCACCCCATTAGGCTCAAATCTCACTTGCTTGTGTTCTTAGCTCATAAATCATGTTCCACAAGATATATAATTCAAGCAAGTTCTATGAAAATTTTTTCACTCAAATCAATTGAGGTGCCCTATAGATAGAAATCTTGAAAAATTTCATTATTTTGACTAAGCTTATTGTGTATATGTATGCAAAAATAAGAAAATGCAAGTAAAAACCATAAAATCCTAGAATGAAATGCAAAAGTGTTGGGATTAGAAACTTGTCACCCGAGATCGCTGAACGGTCGGACGACCTCCCCACACTTAAAAGTTTGCACCGTCCTCGGTGCACTCAAAGATGAGCAAGGGGGTACGACGACTCTCCGGATTGCTACGTGTTCTTAGTCTTGCTTCCGTTATTGCTTGTGGTGCATTCATCATGAAAAACAAAAATATAACACCATAAGGTAGGGTAATACAAAAGCAAGAGAGCATAATTGTTGGAATGAGATAAATCACTAGAATTGAGTGAGTGAATTAGTGTGACATTAATGACAAATAAGTGTGTGAATTCTAAATTGCGCGGTTTAGAACACACATTAGCATAAAAGTTATGTCACAAAAGAAGCATGCGCTTTACTCATTCTACTATGCTTGAGATGCTTTAAGTGAACTTGTAAGGTAAAACAAGCATTAAAGAAGCATGAAAGCATTCAAGCCAAACACATATGGATGCATATAATCATAAAATACAATGCATTAAGGTAAATGCACAACATCATCCATCAAGAGGTTGCTTAATCACAAAATAAGGCTCAAATCACATGGTGGCCAAATCATGTAATTCAAGAAGAGTTACAAGCTCGAAGGCAATTCTCATCACTTGGTATTTTTCAAAAGATAAGCATGAAAAACTCAAGACCAAGTAGCAAAATATAACCTCAATTATAGGATCCAACAAAGATTATCTAAAAACATTAATGCTAAATTAGCATTTAGGCAATGAGGGGGAAGCAATGCATAGTAAACAAAGTCAATAATCCAACACTTGTAATGAAAAGAGAGAAAATAGAATGAAAACTAAACTAAAGCTAACTAATCAACTAACTAACTAACTAATTAACTAACTAACTAAAATAAATGGTTAACAATGGTGTTTGGAAGTTTTGGATAAGGGGTAGAAGAAGGGAAGAAGAGATGAGAAGGAAAGGAATGGAAAGAGGAGAAGAAAAGAAATGTGGTGAAGGAAGGAAATCCGCGCGCGCGCAGATGGTTCATTTCGAGAGTGGCGCGTACGCGTCATGTGCGCATACGCGTGAATTGGTTTGTGCCTCAGGCCTAATTTCCGCATGGTGCAGGCCTAACTCTCGGGTCAAGGTATGGACGGTGGAACTTCTCAATCCATGCGTACGCGTGTATGGCGCTTACGCGCGGATGGTCCAGAATGCTTGATGCACGCGTACGCACGCAGTGCGCGTACGCGTGGATGGTGCTCTGTTTTTCAAAGATTTTTTTCTATGTTTTTGCACTAATCTAAGCATTCTAAACCTCTAAACAGCTACCAAAGCACCATAAAACCTTATTTAACATACTAAACTACCAAATACACTCAACTAACAAAACATGAAATTAGACTAATTCTACCAAATATTTACAAAAGAGAAAATGAAAAGATATTACCATGGTGGGGTGTCTCCCACCTAGCACTTTTGTTTATTGTCCTTAAGTTGGACTTATGGGGAGCTCCTCTCAAGGTGGCTTGTGCTTGTATTCATCTTGGAACTTCCACCAATGCTTGGACTTCCAATAATCTCCATCATTCAAGGTTAATATCTCCAAGCTTTGATGGAGTTCTTCACAAACCATGGGCTCCCAATGTTGATCCTCATGTGTTCCCGGATCCCATATTTTGTCTTCACACCCATCTCCAAGTTGATTATCATTAATCCATGTGGGTGGTGAGCAAGGTGAATTCTCAACAAAGTGACCAAACATCCTTCTAGACCCAAGCAATCTAGTTCTACACCAACTCTTACAATTAAGCTTTGGGTATGCAACCATGATGAACCTAGAATGATATTTCAAACCACTAACCATCTCCTTTTTACTCTTAAAGCCACAAATATGTCTAAGTTGACCATCCGTCTCAAGCAAACCATATTCAAGGGGGATAATAAAGCTTAAGTATAAGGAATTTACCCACTTGAATGAGAGGGTGGATGGTGGTGGCTTGGGGAGAGGTATTTCCAATGTGCTAGTAAACTCCACTCCCTTGTTTGCTTCTTTGTCAATCTCCACCTCTTCATAAACTTCTTCATTCCCAATCTTTTGTTCATTAACTTCCTCTAACTCTTCTCCATCACTCAAGTCATAAATGGGAGGTTGAGAGAAATCTACCTCCATATCACTTTCAAATTCATTGGGAGAAGGTTCTTCAAATTCAAAGGATTCTTCACCAAGAAGATTGGATGCATGATCTTCATCACCAAGGAAACTCAATTCTTGCTTCATTCCTTCCAAGTCTTCATTCAAAAATTGTTTTGGAGGTTGTGCACTTTCCTCCTCATCATCAAATTCAATCTTCTTGGAGGGGTTTTCTTCAATTCTAAGTTTCCAAGGGGGTTCCGCATCTCCTAAGTCTTCAACCACTTCTTCCTCTTCTTCAATGACCATAGGTTCCTCCAATTGTTCTAACACAAAGTAGCATTCCTCATTCTCCACCGGAGTTTCCAATCTCTCCTTCATGCTATGCTTTTCAATAGATTCTCCACATGTAACCATGGGAGTGCCTTGAGTACTCAAATATTGGGAGACTAAATTGCTTACTACCTTGGTCAAAGTAGCCATAAATTATAGTGTCTCCCTTTGCATTTCTCCTTGCCCTTGAAGTATAAGGCTAAGGATTTCATCCATTGAAGATTGGAGTGGATAAGAGGGTTCATTGTCTTGGAGAAAGGGTTCATTATAGGAAGGTGGTTCTTCTTGGTAAGGTGGTGGTGTATATTGAGGTGGTTCTTGGGGGTAGTAATCTTGGAATTGTGGTTCCATGTATGGCTCATATGGTTCAAAAGGTGGTTGGTATGGTGGGTAAGGATCATGGTCATATGGAGGTGTTTGTTGAAAATAGGCTTGTGAGTGTGGTTGAGGGCTATGTTGAGGGTATGATTCATAGGCATATGGTGGTGGTTCTTGAAAATCACAAGGAGATTCACCATAGCCATTGGATTGGTATGCATCATGGAATGGCTCTTCTTCATAGTTCATTGGTGGAGGTTGTTGCCAAGAAGATTGATCATATGCATATGGCTCCTCCCACCTTTGGTTGTCCCATCCTTGATACATATCTCCATTATAGTCCTCATCACCTACAACATAGTTGTAATCACACTCATAGCCAAAATGAGAATTCATAATGGAAAGAGAAAATAAGGAACAAAAACTAATAAGAAATAATGAAACAAAATACTAAGACTAGCAAAAACTAGCAAGCAATCCAAAAAATCAAGCTATTCACAATATTCACATATATACAATAACCAATAACACAACACCATTGCAATTCCCCGGCAACGGCGCCATTTTTGACGATTAGATTTTTGACGGTTTAGAATTTCACAAATGAATTCTCGTTGCAAGTATAGTCTCTAAACCAATCGCTAATCCTTTCATACAAAAAGTTGTTTGTCACTAAAACAAACCCCTAAATTTATAAACCGAAGTATTCAAACCTCGGGTCGTTCTCCCTAGGAATTACAATAAAGTGTCTTGTTATTGGTTGTGAGTTATTTTTGGGGTTTTGATAAGAGGCATGAAAGATAAATGGCAAGAAAGTAAACTAACAACTATAAAAGGCTCTTGGCAAGGTATGAAAATTAGAAGTCCTATCCTAGTTATCCTCCTCAATTGTGATGAGAATTGTTCATTGCTACCACTTAGTTAACCCTTAATAAATAAAGGAAAGTCAAGTGGATGAATTGATTTGAGCCACAAGTCCTAGCCAACTCCCAAGGAAAGACTAGCTTTAGTGCACTCCAAACCAATTAGCAATCTCTCCAATTATCAATCAACAAAGGAATTAGATAACTCAAGAGTCACTAATTACTCTACCTAGGCCAGGAGGAACAAAACCTACACTAAAATCCAACCAAGCATTTCATCAAACACTTGGAAGGCATGAAAGGAAAGCATAGTAAATTGATAACAAGAATAGAATCTAACAACAATTATTGCAAAGAATTAATAACAACAATCAAAAGAAACACATCTATTATGAATTACCTTGAATTGAATTGGAAGAAAGTAGAAGAAGCGAAAGTAGATCTACAACAAAAACACAAGAACAACATAAAGGAAATTACAACAAAAGAATAGAGGAAGATGAATGTAACAACAAAGAAATTGAAAGGTAGAAGTAGAAGAAAGCAAAGACTAAAACCTAGATCTAAGAACTAATCCTAATCCTAATCCTAATTCTAGAGAGAAGTGAGAGCTTCTCTCTATAGAAACTAACTCTAAACTAATCCTAATGAGTGTGTATGAACTAATGAGTTTGAATCCCCTTTTCTCTTCAATCCTTGGCTTTAAATAGCATCTTTGGCGCCAAAGTTGGTTGGGATTGGGCCCCACAACCCTTCAGAATTCGTTGGCCACGTTTTCATTAAAAAATCATAAACCAACACCGACGCGTACGCGCACAGCACGCGTACGCGTCCATGGAGTGATTCGTAGGTGCGCGCGCGCGTCCATGGGCGATTTCAACTTCTTTGACTTTTCATGATTTCTCCACTTTGCATGTTTTCCTTTTCACTCCTTTGATCCATTCCTAGCCTTTTCAATCTGAAATCACTAGCAAACATATCAAGGCATCTAGTGGAATCAAAGGGAGATTAAAATCATCAAATTAAAGGCCTAAAAAGCATGTTTTCACATCTAAGCACAAATAAGGAGATAATCACAAAACCATGCTATTTCATTGAATAAATGTGGGTAAAAGGTGATAAAATCTCTTAAAATCAATACAAGATAAACCGTCAAAACGGGGTTTGTCACGTAACGTACGCGTGCGCGCCCCTGGGGATCATGGCTTAGCCGATACACGTGCCGGCTCGTAGTTTGGCTTTTAACTTTGGCTTCTAGCTGCGCAATCCACGCGGGTGCGCCAAGTACGCGCACGCGCCCTTGCTGAAGTTCCCAAGGCTCAATTTCTCATGCTCCCTTCCTTTGCACCCATTCTCCTTCTCTCTTCCGGTTCATCCCTGCCCTATATTCTGAAACCACTTAACACACAGGTCACGGCATCGAATGGTACCAAGAGAATATTAGAAATGTATCTAGTTTAGTACAAAATAGGCATGTTTTCACCCATGAGGCAAAAATTAGGAAAGGAACACAAAGTCTTGTATTTTCATATGAAAAGCGTATGGAATCATTGATAAAACCCCTGAAATCAATACAAGATAAACCCTCAAAATGGGGTTTATCAGTGAGAAGTGATCAGACAATGATGTAATAATCTTTTAGGTGAAAATGAATCTAATGGGTGTTTTTACAGGTTTTTTCTTTTTTGCTTTTGACCCTTAATCCCTTATGTTTCTTCAAATTAGATATGTTCTCCATTTCTATTAAGAAATTAAAAATATAAAATAGATATATTATCTATTACTGTTTGTAAGATGAAAAAACTTGTACAAGATATTGAGCGATTTAGGAGATATCAATAATAAAATAACGAGATAACCATGTAAATAAGGGAACAATATACCATAAAAATATAATATGATTTTTGTTTCGAGAGTTACTTGAAACTGATGATTTGGACTTGAATGTGTTGTCCATACTCTTTCTGAATAGGAATCTAACGTCTCCTCCAATGTGGCAATGACGTCCGAGTTCCCAGAGTGAGGATGGGAGAGATACTTGCTAGCGCAAAATTACACTTCACATTATTGAACCAGCAAATACACTGGGTCATCCAAGTAATACCTGAGTGAGTCAAGGTCGATCCCACGAGGATTGTGATTTGAAGCAAGTTATGGTTATCTTGTAGATCTTAGTCAGGTGGATAGAAGAGTTGTTTGTTTGTTTAATTTGCATAAAAGGAAAATAAAAAAATGTTACTCAGTTGATGGTGAATGCAATGATATGAAGATGGTTAAGGCTTGGAGATGCTTTGTTCTTCTGGAAAAATCCGGTCTTACTGTCTTCTTCAACTGTGGATGATTTCTTCTATGGCAGGCTGTATGTGATTAACATCTTTTTTAAGAGATCCCTAATGCTCCTCCAGATCTGAACCCCAGGGTTAGTGCGGATCTAGTCTGATTGAAGGTGAAGCTCCTGCAGTTCATTCTCCTTGGTGATCCTACTTAAAACGCCACAGACAATGTCAAATCTTTCGGATCAGAGGATGCTGTGCCTTTGGTTCTAGCCTCTAGCACAAAGACTCTAATCTCCCCATACTTTGGCTGAACAGGTGTTTCGAGAAGTCCCCAACGAAGTCGTGGATTAGCCGTCTAAGAGATGTATAATCAAGCTAGTGGTTCATCAGTGTCCGATGAAAGACTCACTCTAAACCCATGTAGAATGAGATAACCTTATGTCAGTTCAACGTATTCATATTGATGAAGAACGAAGATACATCTTAAAATAGAGAATCAAACACAAATTGAAATAGAACAGTAATACTTTATTAATTCATAAAACTCAGCAGAGCTCCTCCCACAACCTAGGAGGTTTAGAAACTCATACTGATAGTAAATATAATGATAAACATGTAAGGTGTCAAAAGGTCTTGAACAAGGGTGATCCTTGTCCTTTAAATACTAAACTAATGACTAAAGATTACATAAGAAGGGTAAAACAGTCTTTTAGTGCTAAAATTCACTTATGGGGCCCACTTAGTGAGTGTTTGGGCTGAGCTTGAATGAGATCCATGTACTAGGGGGCCTCTAGGGTGTTGACCGCTGGCTAGGGGGTCCTTTATGGGTGTTGGACGCTGGTCTCTTCTCCTTTGGGCGCTGGACGCCAGAATAGGGTAGGAGGCTGGCGTTGAACACCGGTTTTTGGCCTTCAATTCTGAAGCAAAGTATAAAATATTTATATTTCTAGAAAGCCCTGGATGTTAGCTTTTTAGAGCCATTGAGAACGCTCCATTTGGACTTCTGTACCTCCAAAAAAGCTCTTTTGAGTGCAACGAGGTCAGATTTGGACAGCATCTGCAGTACTTTCTCTACCTCTGATACAAACTTTTGCTTCAGCTCCTCAATTTTAGACAAAAAATACCTGAAATTACCTAAAAACACAAAAACTCAAAGTAGAATACAAAAATGTGAATTTTACACTAAAACCTATAAAAACTTAATAAAACTTAAACAAAACATACTAAAACTATATGAAAATGATGCCAAAAAGCATATAAAATATCCGCTCATCAATACCTGCAAGGGATTTTGATGCTTAACTTAGATTAGTTCAATCCTTGAACATTTCAGATTTCATTTTAGAAGACTCTCTTTATTTATTTCAATAGGACTCATAGCCTCTAATCCATAGGTGATGAGTGTCTAGATATTGGTTTAGAATCTCATAGGTTAAAACACAAGATTCATCGCAGATATAGTCCTAAATCAGTGACTAATGCTATGAAAGTTTAGAAAAATGTCACAAGTTCCAAATCAATCAATCGGGAGTTTTAAACCCAGGTCGTTCTTCCTTAGACTTGCAATAGAGTGCATATCATTGGCTATGAATTCAGGGAGTTTGAAGTGCAATACGAAAGTTAAAGATACAAGAAACTAAAGAATAAACAAAAATCAAATTACAAAAAATAGAATCAATAAGCAAGTAAGTGATAAACTAAGCAAGCATGAATAAAGAGCAACAATTAATCTAATAACTACACTAAAAGACAACTAAATCAATCTATAAATGAATAAGGAATTGAGCTTGTAAAGAAGTGAAATTCAATGCTTAAAGGGTCTTGACTAGGGTTGAGAGTCAAAGGTTCCTATCCTTGTAAAGAATTAGTGTTTTAATTCGTATTTTAAATATTTTTACTCACCTATTACAAAATTTAATTTCCTAATCCCCTTGGCTCATGATTAACTTATTAGTTAATTATTTATTAATTTATAAGATTTTACAATAGACGCAAGGATTGTGGTTTTGTCCCGTTTGTTCCGAGTTGGTAATTGAGATATCTGAGTCATGAATCTCCCTGGATAGATGCAGTGATTCTTCCCACTTGCTCCGAGTTGAGATTTGAGACTTTTTTTACCTTCCGTCGAAAGATGTGGCTGGACACTTAGACCTTTTCAGATAATTCCTCCAAGGGAAGTGAATACCCCTTGAGAGATACGCACACCGAGGGATTATCCAGTGTTAGCTACCGAATATGGTGGGTTTGGCTGTATAACCAACAGATGAACTCATTAGCCATAGGGTAGACATACATCATTGTAATTGGTTTTGGTGTGCATCTTGTAATTAGTTTGCCTTCTTGATTAAATATTTCTATATTCTACTTGATCTAAATTTTTTATCTATTCTCTCTATCTATATAGTTTTTGTATTATTTTGCCTATATTTTCATAACTGAGAAATCTCTCACACTGGTGATGGTGCTGAGGGTTGTTCTGAGGTAATGATTGGAGTTATGATACTGAAATACTGAGTTGGAACCGTTATGATAAAAGAGAATATGAATGACTTGTACTGAGAGGAATTAGAAATCTGAGATCACTAATTAGCTGAGATTTAGTTCTAAATACCCTGTTTGGTTTAGAAAGGACCCTTGGCTTGAACTATAGGTTGACTAAAGTATAAGATTTCCTGGTGAGTTCGGGTAGTTTTACATTATCTCTATTTGAAACTGTTACCCCTATTGAGAATCTGAAAGGATGATATTCTCACCCGTGTTGAGAATTATTTATTTTATAGATGCAAGACATGAAGTACCTTATTGAGCATGTTGGAAGTACCTTATTGAGCATGTTGGATTCTCTTTGGGAAGCGAAGATTTCATCTTGGGACTTGTATATTGTGTACTTAGCTATATATGTTCTCCACTTTTGTATTTTTTAAATTGTATATCCCTCTTAAATGTTAATTATGGAGAAATAGGATTTATGTTTATATTTTTGTCATGCTTTTGGGTTGTATATATATATATTTAGCCAGCCTTGGCTTCGCAGGTCGAGAAGATTAGAGCTGGATATGTATCTCTTTTGGATCTTTTATATATATATATATATATATATATATATATATATATATATATATATAAATGTTTCGCTTTCAAAGTAGGAAAATATAAGCATTACTTTTTCTAAGAGTTAAACATCTCTGAAGCCTTTAACATCTCACTCATTAATTACTTTTTTAAATCCATAAGCTTTTTCCTGTTCAACTTTAAGACACTTATTCATTGTTCTTTACTTCTACTTCAAGATTCACAATCCTCTTGACAAGGTTTGATTGATCTAATTAGAGATTCAATTAGACATTGCTTAGTCCAATCTGTTAATCCTCGTGAGAATGATATCCACTCATCGTGATATTACTTGGAGCGATTTGATGCACTTGCCAATATACGAGAGTATCAATTTTGGCTTATCACTTCAAATTGGCCTCAGGGTGGTATTTTTTCAGTGTGGCATATATCCTTATAGACATCGACCAAGGAAACCTGTAACTGAGTGTAGGTGTGGTACCTCCTAAGTCTGTCCGAGTTGTACTCTTTCTTTTTCTTCTGGTCTTTCTCCTTATCTCGAGACTAATATTGGTTGCTTTGTCTAGTTGTGGGTTTTCTCAATTGAGTAGCCTCTTCCATGTTAATATACTTCTTTGGGTTGCATATGAGGCATTGGCTAAATACATTCGACTTTTGAAATTACTTAGGTGATGGCAGGGTTGATCGTGCTGTCAAAAAGGTCCATATTTGAGCTCTTGAAATTCCCAGGGACTTTTGCTCGCATGATTTTCTCTGAGAATAAGTCTTCACTTCTCGAGGGTGTGGCTTCCCAATCAGTTTGAGGTCGTCTACCATGGAGATCAGACTCTAATCTTTCCAGTTTTTTCTCCAATTCCCTATATCATCGTACCTCTCTTCATAGGGCCCTCTCAGACTCACGTTGTCACTCTAGGTCAATCTCAAGCTATTCTAACCGACTATGGTGTTCATGGACTAGCCCCATTAATTCCGTTGCATCTCTATCTCTTAACCCTTTAGGCCTATGAACTTCAGATCCTATTCTTCGTCGCTATGGGTAATTCCTGTCTCTTCCTTCATCGGTCCCCCTACCTTTTGTGGTGGGATCACGATTGTGTAGTCGTCATTGAGTTGTTCTTTCTCTTGAGGTTCTAAATTGGATGCCGTTTGTCCATTTTCTGGATGATCGTTTGCCATGGTTGGGTGTTTAACTCCAAGTCCCTAACAAAGGCCCCAATGTTCCAAGAATTACATGAAACTAATAATTTGGGCTTGAACGTGAGGTCCAGATTCCTTCTGACTGGGAATCCAATGTCTCCTCCAACATGGCGTTGTTCGAGTTCTTTGAGGGAGGATAGGGGGTGGTACCTACAAGAAACTCTGATGCCTAAGTTAGTAAGGATTTTAGGCAGGTTTAAGTGAGTTGGGATTCATAAATACCTGTGTAGAGTAGGGTATTCCTGCCGTAGAAAGATAATCTTTGTTATCTTTTTGTAACTTACCCACCTATATTGTTGGGTGGTTACTTTCCATTTTGTATAGAGGTTATTTAGATCTCAAATTTGAATTGTGAAGCTGATTTCTCAGTGCAGTTAAGATTCTGCACACAGGTCGGACACATGGATTGATGAGTCCGTTTCCCATGTAGGTCGAGCAGATGAAAGGAGGTTTCCTGAACATTTCTTTTATAGATTGGGTTTGTCCACTTTAAGTCTGGCTTCGTTTTTGAACTAGGATATGAACAATTTTCATCTATGAAAAATATTATGTTGACTAATACTCGTGCTATTACATTAAAAAAAATAAACCAACAAAATTCAATAAAAATCTTTTCTAAGCAGCTAGTCTTTTTTATTTGTTAACTTTGTTTTTAAGTAAAGAAATGTTTGAAAAAAAAATATAAAATAAACATCTAATTGATCTCTAGTGTATTTTAGATCACAAGTTGAAACTTATGTATGCTTAACCAAAAAAAATTTAACAAATTTTATTAGACAATTAAATTTTAAACAAATATGATAGTAAAATAAATTACTTTTCTTTCAAAATATGACCAAAGTTGTTTAATCCGAAACCAGTTGTTTTTACTAAAAATATATCTATATAACAAGATTTAGATTCACATACTTAAATTCATCCTATTTTTTTTGAGCTCTGTATCTTTGTTTGTGAAGAGAAGAGTTCAATTATCCTAATCTGAGTTTTGAATAATAAGAAAACAATGTCTGATGAGGAGCACCATTTCGAGGCTAAGGGTGATGCAGGAGCATCAAAAACATATCCACAACAAGCTGGAACCATTAGGAAGAATGCTTACATTGTTATCAAAAACAGACCTTGCAAGGTCCCGTCCTCTCTCTCTTTTCTATTTTCTGCTCATTCATTTCTTTAATTCTTTTCTCTCGGATCCCTCTTGTAACCCAATTTTATACCTTTTCTTTTTTCTATATTAGAATAATAATGAAAATGTAACATATTTTAGTTGAAACATGCATCAATTATTCGTTGAATATAATGGCGGTCACATACAAATTCTACCGACTCACAATTGCATGAGCAATATTTGTTTAACATAAATAAGATAAAAATTTAACACACTAATCTGGAAGGTGAAAATGACCTTAAAATTACCGTTCTAAATCTTAAACTCTGGATTATGATATTAACTTATAATCCTAAGCGTTGTATGTTTATATTTCTCTCGACAATTGTGGTTGTTTAATTGATTGAAACCAAGGTGATTCTTTGAAAAAAAATATATGGTGACAGGTTGTAGAGGTTTCAACTTCGAAAACTGGGAAGCATGGACACGCGAAGTGTCACTTTGTTGGTATTGACATTTTCACTGGGAAGAAGCTTGAAGATATTGTCCCATCTTCCCATAACTGTGATGTATGACACTCTGGAATTTTACTCGAATAAGATCATGTCATGTTTATTTACGATTTTAGGGTGGTGGTTGTTGTTATTATTATTATCATTATTATCATTATCATTATTCAATAAATTACAAATCCTTGCATTATTTTGTTTTAGGTTCCTCATGTCAACCGAACTGACTACCAGCTCATTGATATCTCCGAGGATGGATTTGTATGATTGCGCTCTTGACTCCTTAATCTTGTTTCCTCGCTCCTTTCGTTTTTGGTCACACAACACTCTACATTGCACTTATATCATTAACTTTGAGGTTAAGTTTGATGCATAGTGTCATCCAATAAATTTTTATTTACTATTTTTTTATGACTATTTAAATAGTATAACGAATTCTTTTTTTTTTTTTCAAAGAATAAATGATTTTTCATAATACACATAGTTCTAAGAGACAGAAGATATAATAAAAAACTGAATTTGTAATTTGATTTTCACAACAATCATTTAGAGATACCTCAAAGACGAAGGAAAATGGCATTAAATGATGAAACTAACCATTTTTAATGTTGAAGAACTCATTATGAGTAGAGTTTTCTTTCTTTAATTTTCATGAAACTGTTTGGAAAAATGTTAGATAGTCATCAAAATTTATTGTTTTTAGCCATCAGATAACTATCAATATTTAAAAGTATGGGATAAAATATGTTGTTGGATTACTAGACTAAAAGAACTAGATTAAAAGAATTAAGTTGATGGATAAGTAATGGACAAAAATAATGAATTATGATGTCCTCCTAGTATTTCTCTATTTTCATTTGAATGTGTTAGGTGAGTCTGCTCACTGAGACGGGTGGCACTAAGGATGATCTTAAGCTTCCAAGTGATGAAAGTCTACTTTCACAGGTTGGGATGCTTGACCTTTCTACATTGAGAAGTGATTCTCATACATATCTTATCTTTTTTTTGTAGACTGAGTCAACTTTTCTCCACCATTGAATGGGGTGCAAGTCATATACACTACAATATTGCACCACATCCAATGGTGAAGAAGAGTCAGCAAAATGTGTGTGAATATTTAATAACATTTCACAGTTTCACCAGTTATTAGTCACATTATTGAAGATGAGAATATTAGATATTTGTCTTTATTAGAATTAACTTGTATGCAGATCAAGGATGGATTTGCTGAGGGTAAGGATTTGGTCGTGTCAGTTATGTCTTCCATGGGCGAGGAGCAGATTTGTGGCCTTAAGGACATTGGCCCCAAGTAGTAGGCCATGTTCCATACTTCCATGTCACTTTAATGCTGGAACTGGAAAGCATAAGTTGCAAAGAAGATTATAAATAGCAATCTTTCTTTTCCCTTTTAATTATACTTATATGGTTTTATGTGCTAATTTATGCCAAAATGTGCACCATTCTTGAAATGTCTAGTTGTCTACTTTGTGACTTTATATGTACAGGAGTTCTTAACACACACATTAGTGTTCTCAATATTAGTATTGTTCTAACAAAAAATAAAGATAGAAACCAGACAACTTTAAGCTACGTTCTAAATCAAGAACCAAAAATGAAAGTTGCTCGATCAAACAATTGCAAAACATCCATAAATTCTCCTGAAGTAATCTCAGAAGATCCAAAGGGTAAAAAATGTCAGAACAATACTTCTAGTTTAAACTGTTTGAGTGATGCGCAAGATGCACAATATAACGTCAATACATGGAAAATATAAAACATCATCGGTGACTCAGTTCACAGCTTGTATAATATACTGAACATCACTGAAATATAGGCAGTGAATTGAGTAGTTTCTGTAAGACATATGTTAGAATATAACTTATTCAGAATCATGAGGAGCCCTAGAAATCACTAAATCACGTTTGATGATTTGGAGTGAAGCAAAAGTTCGTGTTATGGCAGATTTATTGACTTATCTTGAAGATCGAACTACTGTCCCAAGCCAGTCATTGGGAATGCCGCTTCTCAGAACTCCACTTAAAGCCCTTAATGAGTGGCTGGTTGCTGCCTGAAAATATTGCAGTTTCAACATTACGAGCTCTAAGATATAAACGATGATAAGAATAACAAAGTTTTATTTATATATTTTGAAAAGGAGTTTACTTTTACAATGTAGACATCAATTCCAAGCTTTGCTATCATTGCAGCTTCGGATATCTTTGTTTCCATTCCACCAGTTGTATCATGAGCGGCAACAGTCAACTCAACTGCAGCGGGAAACAAGCCAATAAAATTTTCATATAATCAACGCCAAACATACATGTAAAATTAGTGGTCTAAAGAGAAGTAAACATAAGAACTTCGTAAATTCTTAGAATTGATCATTGGTCATAAGTGGTAACCAGGGACATATCCATTTTCCACAACTAGGGCATTTGCCTCTACCAACCTTTTTTTTTAATATAACATTATGAGTATATAATTGTAAATTGTGCATGCATTTTGTCACCATCGCTTAAGGTTTTTCAGTAATGATTTACAAAAATCTGCTTACCCGAGTTCTGCAACTTTGGATTTATGACTGACCAGCTTCCATCTTCAGCGACAGCTGTCATAGTTGAAAAAATCGGCAATGAGACAATCAACCACCAAGGTATCCGCCCATATGGAATATCAAGTTTGTAACAAGTGCTCACCGATTTCCTTTAACAGCATTGCATCAGGTTCTGTTGGTGGGCGATCATATACGCCATATACATCTGTCTTTTACTTGAATGAAAACATTTATGAATGTTTCATAAAATTTCAGATATATAATAATATTGTGATGGGCTGCTCCAAGACTCCAATGCAATATTGATTCATGCAATCTATCTTACATATGCATACATGCTAGTAGTTAAGTGCATTTTGCTTCGGATTTCACCCAACACAGTCATTATCAATTTATCATGCTTTTGAACTAACACACTTTTGTTAGACAAACAGTTTAGCCATTACCCTCATGATATTTGTCACTGCAAATACTCTAATCACAATTTTTTGCTTATTATGCTCGGAAGAATTTTGTATTTGCAGCTATTCAAGGATACATATGGTTATATATAACATATAATGGATACCATGAAAACAACATATTTAGGCTTTGAGTATGCTGCCAGATGACTAATGATAACATCTCCACTCAAAATACTGCATCCCTGAAAGCATGTTAGTATTAAAAATTTCGTATCCATAATTGATAAATGAACAATGAAGCAAAATGAATTGAGTCACTACTTGAATATCATCAAACACAGCATCTCCATGTAGAACCTACACAACCAACAATCCCCACGTTACTTAAAGCGAGAAGAAAAAAGAATAAAAGTACAATTACAGAAATCAGAACCTTCAAAGTAAAACCGAAAGTGAACATACATACTGATTCTGTGCAAAAAATGTAAGAGTTCAATTTAAGACTGTAAGGATGAAAATTAAGACGATGCCAATTTAAATTATGACTTTATTAAGAAAGAATGAACAAGTCTTTTTGTATTCCATTAAAAAAGAAAAATATAGTGTTCAAGAAAGAGTGTATAGTTCGGAACTACATTAGTTTGGAAGTCTCCTTATATTTCTATACATAAATCATTCATGATTGTCATTGATAAACCATGATTTCAGGATTTCTCACCTAGTTTATCATCTTCCATACCTACTAAAATGAATAGAAGTAACAATATTAAAAACATTCACACACAAAGAAAAGTTGAAGAATGGTAGAAACATTTTTGAAAGCTTCAAACGATATGGATTAAGGAATTCAATCTTACAGGAGTAAATCCTGACTCGATTGCCTTAGCTACTGAAGATAAATCACCTGAAGATATCTGCACATGTTGAATATGAACATAGACGAATAACTTCATATGAAAAGGAAGAGAAAAGAAATCTATAATCATTAATAAGTTCACTAACATGTTTCTCCTTGGTAAACCATCCACAAGAGAAAGGTGACATTCCAATTGAAGGAATGCCCTCTGCATAAAAGAAACAAATATAATTTTATAATGACATTTCTACTTTTGAAGCGAACATGTAGCGAAAAAATTGATGAAAAACCGCTGCAACATGTACTCACTTACAGTGCAGGCTGTGCAGCACATAGCTCATAAATTTGTTTACAAATAAAGTTGAGTTTCAAATATGTTTTACATGTTTCTTTCTTTTTCACTAACAAAAACAGAAGATAAGTAGAGAAAGATAATTACCAAGTGACCAAATCTCAATATTACTGACTAAGTTGTAGGTATATCATGCTTCTATCATGAACATAATAGGATAAAAGCCTAAAACAAAAGTTAGATACTGTTCATACCATGACCCAAATAAAGCCATGACCAAAAGGTAGCTGGACCCAATGGAAGCTACCAGATCCAAAGAGATCATTCCAAGAGCTACACTGGTTGACCTATCCAACCTACTTGGGGCACGGATACCATGACCCGTGCCCGGCCCTTCTTGCGTGGCAAGTAATAGCTTGTCATTCCACTACTTCTGATATATCCACATATCAGTAACCACCTTTACGTGAGGGTAACTTCCCAAATATTGAGTAAGAAACCATCCACTACTACAAAAGGGAAGATTCAAAAGTAACCTCTATAAATACCCCATCAAACTCAAATATTTCTCAATCCCAATTTATACAAACTTGCTTAAAACTTTTGCTAACTTAAGTATCGGAGTCCTTTGCATATATCCCCCACCACCATTTCAGAGCCAACGTGAAGGAGACCATTCAAGACCTTCACCACCACCTCCAACCTCTTACTCTTAAGCCCAAAATACCTTACAGCCCGTTTCCGATACGCCTCGGAACATTGGCGCCGTTGTCGGGGGAAAAAAAAAACTTGTACACGCACAAACAACAAGAAGCATAAGATAGTTATCACACTACCTCGGGCCAGTGCTCTAACTATTGCAAGATTGAGAGTAGTTACCTGAAATTGGAAATAAATGACATGATAAGAATGGAGGAGATCCACATTCTGTGAGCAATTTGTACTACAGCAATTGTCTTCAAACAACAAAATAGAAGGCAGTGCATATTTGTTTTTAGGATTTTTAAAATATCAGCAAAACTGACCTAAGTGGAAACAACAATAACTAATATATCAAAAAAACTCTAGAGCTATCACTTGGCCAACTTTTGCTATATAAATTTGGTGCAACAAAACACCCTAATCATCAGGTCTGTCACATTTTCAGTCAATTTTTTTATTAATCTCAAGTGGGAAAATATACTTGATATGTATAGGCTACACTTTGAGACTATGAAAATGATAGGCCATATTCCAAATTGCACCAGTCAATGTCATTTCTAAGGCAATCCAGTGATATTCTCCTCTACTTCAAAGTTAGTAACTATGACTTTTATGCATAAACTAGACTTAGAAGGCATCTTTTTGGGGACTAGAGGAGTGCTTTAATTTTGTATAAATATTAGTAGACTCAGATAAGAAAATGCAGTGCTAAACTTTTGATGTTTGATATTGATTAGGAAGCATTTAACAAATCCAAAACGGTTACAAATTTGATAAGAAAATTTCTCCAAAAAATGGATACAATATCAGCATATAAACTGGATTCAGAAATAAAGGTATGTGAGTTTCATATTGAAATTCGAGGACAAAGATTGATTAGCACTAATTTGAGTTTGGAGAAGTGGTTAACATCCTGCTGCACTAGTATACAAGTTTTTTAATTACAACAGCAGAGAGATCTTATAAAAAGTTTTCCAATGATTACTTACAGAAATTCTGGTAGCAACGAAACCACCCTTGACAATAGGTTTATTCAGCTGTCCTTTGTGGACACCAGATTTGCTAGCTTGGAAATGCCCAAAAGAACCTGACAGAACCATCGACCCTATTATGAACTAGCTCTATATCATGAAGAACTAAGATCTAGTTTTTAAACACCAAATATAATGTACCACAGGTTAAATACAAAAAGATTACTAACTCAATCCATTGAAGCAATGGAGAAGGAAGAATATTATACCTATAGAAGTTTCTGTTTAAATTTCTTATTCGTATAACAGTTAACTGAGTACAAAGTTTTGGACATGGCTAGAATAGGTGAGTTCCATTTGTTCAATGTGATAAAATTCCCATCAAATTGATTATTGAAAAGTTAAACTGACCTAATTTAATGTCAAGAGAGCAAAATGGATATTTAATAACCAGGAAAAGAATAAAGCCAGAATAGAGGAACCTGCTCCATGAACAACAATGAAAGGACTACAATCAATGACGGAATGATCTTTGAATTCATCGGGGTTGCAACAGATTTCTGAGGCACCATGTCTCTTGCTCCAATCCATCCCAGGAGGCTTCTGAGAAGATGAAATCATTGCCTGCCTCAGCTGTTCAGACACCTTGTGAAGAATCTCGTCATTTATCATCTCTAACTCATTTTTACAAGTAATTGCAGCACCTCCGAGTTTAACTATACAGCGAATTGGTTGAGCGAAGGGAGAATGGGGCAAGATCTGTTGCTCCTCCAAATCCATCAAGGTGACAGGTGACTGTGGCTAGGCCTACCCAAAGTTGACCAATGTTATCATGTAAATGTGAACTTCACACACTGCGCTATTATTACTTATGAGTGGAATCTCTTTTCCTGTGAGACATCCTTCAGACATGACATGGTTAGAGCTATTGAGCCATTTGCCCATTTCCTTTATTTTTTAAAAAATAAATAAATAAAAAAAAGGAAAAGAAGTTTGGAGAAATGTAAAAAAAAAAAAAAAAAAAAAAAAAAAAAAAAATCAATCTATGCTTCGCTCGGATTGATAGAGGAGGTGACTCGATTCATGAGCTTCCTGCGACAACTGTGGCAGCAACGGCAGCAGAACCGGTGACTGCAACGACAGCTACACCGACAGTAGAGAATTTAGGATTTTGTCGATTGCCATTCTCTTCTTTCTTCTCTCTCCCTCGGTGAGTTTTGAAAATTCAATAATGCTACGTAGGGTTTTTTTTTTTGGGAGTAAACTACCATTTGTACCCACAAAAATTGAAAAACCCATAGAAAAAAAAAATTACCATTTATACCCATAAAAAATTGTTTTTACAGGAAAAATTATCTAAACCCTAAAAAACTATCTAAAATCCCTAAATTATCCTTATCTTCACCACCACACCACCTCCTTCACTCAATCACCTTTCTAACCCTAACCCTCTTCACCCAGCCACCACCCCTCTTTCCCTTTCTAATCTCAAATCCCACCACCACCCTCTTCACCTAGTCACCACCCCTCTTTCCCTTTTTAACACACTCTCACCATTACTTCCCACTCAGTCTCCACCGCTACTCCAATGGCTCCTTGCCACACCCTCCTCTCTTTCATCCTCACAGTCACAGCAACACTTGTTGCCGCTTCCCCGAAGAAGAAGAGCACCTTCACGGTGCAAGTCCACCATGAAATGAAGCCAAGCCTTCCATCTTCCCAACCCACAAGCACTGTACAAATCCTCTTTCGCTTCTATTATCAACCATGCCACTGCAGCTGAAACCACCGCCGCCGCCGCCTCCGCCGCCGTCCTTCACACTTACGATACTGTCTTTCACGGCTTCTCAGCAAAACTCTCACCTTTAGAGGCCTAGAAGCTAGAATCCCTGTCCCATGTCGTTGCAGTGATCCCGGAGCAGGTCCGCCAACTCCACACTATCCGCTCGCCGCAGTTCTTGGGCCTCAAAACTGTCGACAGGGTCGGCCTCCTCAAGGAGATGGATTTCGGTTCAAATCGCATCATTGGAGTCATTGACACCTATCCTGACAGAAAGAGTTTCATCGACCGCGACCTCGGCGTTGTTCCTCCCAACTAGAAGGGCAGCGGCGGTGGTGGTTCTACGACGCAGAAAGAGGTGAATAGAGTTGGCTATGGCGGTGATAAGGTAGTGTGAAGAGGAGGGTCTCTGACGCGGTAGGCTTTAGTTTGAGGCCGATGGTGATGGTGGCGAGGAGAAGCTGGCGCGGTGTTCCTGGGCTGGCAGAGGTCCGCGACGTTGCTAGCGGAGAAGGGTAAACGATGATGAGGAGGGTGAGACGGTGGTTTGTGGTTGATGCTGGGATTGGGTGGCTGAGAACATTGAGAGAGAGAGAGAGAGAGAGAGAGAGAGAGAGAGAGAGAGAGAGAGAGAGAGAGAGAGGAGGGAGGAAGTAGATGATAGTGTGGAGAGAAGGGTAATTTAGGAATTTTATTTAATTTTTTAGGGTTTAGATAATTTTGCCTGTAAAAATATTTTTTTATGGGTACAAATGGTAATTTCTTTTTTCTATGGGTAGATATGTCAACGTTTTCAACTTTCGTGGATACAAATGGTAGTTTACTCTTCTTTTGGGGTTAAGTTTAAATTTTATAAATTAATTATTAACTATTAGGGGGAGTTTTATAAATTGCCATAAATAAAGTATATTTTGGAAGTTTTTAAAAACTTTCACTCAAAAATTTTCTTAATTAAATATAAATCTTGTAGTGTTCTTTTTCATCACTCTTTCGTTTTATTCTTCTTTTTTTTCTTTTTTGTTATTTTTCTCTTTCGTTATCGTCGTCACCAACAACATCTCCTCATCCTCCTCCTCCTCTTCCTCCTTCTTTTCTTATTGAACTTTTTTCTCCTCCTTCGTTTTCCTCTTTCTCCTCCATCATCTTCATCATCATAATTATTATCGTTATAGTCATCGTCGTCTTCTTCTTATACATATCATCATTATTGTTATCGTTATCGTAGAATTTTCGTCATATTGATGAGTTGCTTGATCCAAAATTTTTGCCATAGAATTTTCTCAAGTTTCTTCTTATTTTACTCTCTTAATAAGAATAAAAACAAAAAAAATCAAACGAAGAAGAAGAAACACATAATGCTATAAAATAACTTGGAAAAAGATGAACCTACATTCATTCAACTAAAAAAAAAAAGAAATAAGTAAAAAAAGAAGAAAAAATGCAGCATTAAAGAAAATATTTTTGTACATTTACAACAAATTTCGGCGTAAAACTAAGACATTTATATGTATTGTTTAGAAATTTCGGTGTATTTATACTGATAAGTTCTGCATATTTCAAAACTATTCCTCTTTCTTCTTCTCATCTTTTGTTGTTGCTTCTTCTTTTTTTTTTCATCATCATTAACATCATCATCTTCTTCTTCTTCTTCTTTTTATTCATCTTTTTTTTGTTTTACCTTCTCAAGTTTCTTCTTGTTTTACTCTATTAACAAGAATAAAAACAAAAAACAATCAAGCAAAGAAGAAGAAAAAACACATAATGCTATAAAATTATTTGAAAGAAGATGAACCTACATTCATTCAACTAAAAGAAAGAAAGAATTAAGGGAAAAAAGAAGAAAAAGAATACAGCATTAAAGAAAATATTTTTGTGTATTTGTAACAAATTTCGGTGTAAAACTAAAATATTTATGTGTATTATTAAGAATTTTCGGTGTATTTATACCGATAAGTTTTGCATAATTCAAAACTCTCCATCTTCTCCTTCCTCATCTTCTGCTACTTCTTTTTTTTCATCATCTTCTTTTTTTCTTATTCATCTTTTTCTTCTTGTTTTACCTTCTCAAAGTTCTTCTTGTGTTACTCTCTTAACAAGAATAAAAATAAAAAAATCAAACAAATAAGAAAAAGAAATGCATAATACTGCAAAATTATTTAGAAGATGATGAATCTACATTCACTCAACTAAAAGAAAGAAAGAATTAAAGAATAAAAGAAGAAGAAAATAATGCAGTATTAAAGAAAATATTTTTGTGTATTTGTAACAAATTTCGGTGTAAAACTACACATTTATGTGTATTGTTAAGAATTCTTGGTGTATTTGTACTAATAAATTCTGCATAATTCAAAACTCTTCCTCTTCCTTCTCCTCATCTTTTGCTGCTGCTTCTTCTTTTTCAAGAGGTTAGGGGAGAGAAATACATAATATGCTCTAATGCAAGGTGGTATTCTGAGGAATATTAATTGGGACAATGCAAAACACTTTATGAAATTCTTGAAAATTTTTCATGATGTTACAAAGAGTGTGTCTAGTAGTTTGTTTGTGACTTCTTCTCAATATTTTTATGAGTTTTGTAAGATCTTACGAGTGTTCAAGGCTTCTTGTGGTAGTCGAGATCCATTACTTGGGAGTATGGCTGAGAGGATGAAGTTTAAGTATGACAAGTACAAGGATAACATAAAAAATATCAATATGATAATTTTTGTTGCTGTGGTTCTTGATCCTAGGTACAAGTTGAAGTTTGTGAACTTTAGCTTTGAAAAGTTATATGATAAGGATGATGTTGATTTTTTGGGTACAAAAGTGAAGAGACCTTCTCCAAGATGTTTGAATGTTATGTGAATGCAAATAATGTAGGTAGATCTTTTACTTCAGCAACAATGGATGGTGCATCATATGTGGGAGTACTTGATGGCGACATGGCTGGTGATTTTTTCAAGGAGGTGCATGAGATCATCAACAAGAATGAGATGGATTTGTATTTGATGGATGGTTTAGAGAAGTCTCGTGATCAAAATACTTTTGACATATTGAATTGGTGGAAGGTAAATTCTAGCAAGTATCCTATCTTATCCCAAATAGTTAGAGATGTCTTAGCAATGCCGGTCTCGACTATTGCTTCAGAATCAGCTTTTAACACTGGTAGAAGACTGCTTAACAACTATAGGAGTTCTTTAACTCCAAAGACAGTTGAGGCATTGATATGCACACAAAATTGGCTTCGTGCTTCTCCAATGACAACTGATTTTGAGGAGATTATTGAAGAGTTTGAGAAACTTGAATTAGGTATGCAAAAAAGAAATTTGTAGTTCCTTTCATGGTTTATGTTTATAATTTATAATCTATATTATGTTTATAATCTATATTGATTTTTTTGTTTTATTTTTGTAGAAATTGCACCAACTGGAGAAGATGATGATGAGTCTAGTGTGGGTTCAGATTAAGCATGGTGGCTGTTTGGTTTTTATTTGTTATAAAGTGATTGTTTTGGTTTAAAGTGTATTTATTTTTGTTATTTTGCTAGACATTTTTAATTGTCTTTGTTTTATGTTTAATTAACTTGAATTTGTATTGAATTTGGATGTGATATACTCTTGTTATTCTAGTTTATTGAAGGTTTAAACTACATTTTATGTTAATTTAGATTCTGATTATTAGGTGTAAAAAAATCGAAAAACTGACCGAACCAAATCGCTGTTGGTTCGGTTCGGTTCGGTTGTTCAAACAGCAGCCAACCGAATAGTTGGTATCATTGTAGAACGGATCAGGTCGGTTCGATTAGTTTTCGGTCCAAAATCGAACCAAACTGAGCCGATTACACCTTTAATTCATTCAACTAAAAAAAAGAAAAAAATAAGAAGAACAAGACAAAAATGCAGCATTAAAGAAAATATTTTTGTATATCTATAGCGAAATTTCGGTATAAAACTAAAACATTTATATGTATTGTTAAGAATTTTTGGTATATTTGTACTGATAAGTTCTGCATAATTTAAAATTCTTCCTCTTCTTCCTTCTCATCTTCCATTGCTTCTTCTTCATCTTCTTATTTCATTTTTTCATAATGATTTTTGAAAGAAAAAAATTAAACAAAAAATACATAATATTGCAAAATTAATAGAAAGAAAATGAGAAAAAAAAAAGCAGTAACAATAGCAGCAATAAAAACAACGACGAAGAAAATAAAACACGCGAGAATAAAAGGAAGGAACGCGAAGAAAAATAAAAAAAAAACCAACAAAGAAGAAAAAAAAAGAAGAAGAAGGAAGGAGGATACAAACATTAAAAAAAGAATGTCGTGATTTTATGTGCAGGTTATGTAAATAGATTTTGTTTAAATTTATTTGCAAAAAAGACTTGTATAAATGAGCCCAATACCTTAAGACTAATCTTAAACCTTTTAAAATTATTTCAACTTACAACTCTATAAAGGAAAAGTCTAGGGGTCAGCAATTTTATTGCATTTTGGCCAGCATGTAACTAGCAGAAAAAGGTGAGTCATTGGATGAAATCTCACACAAATCTCACACCATCAAATTATCATTGATGGCTAGTTGATGACTACCAATCACAAATGTTGCTGTCCCTAGCATTGCTCCTCCATAAATTATAAAAATATATTTTATAAACTGTGATCCTAATTAAACCCTACAAAAGAAATTTAAAATAGGCGGACTCTGCAAACCCTAAAAGCCTTAGAATTGGTCTCTTCCTACCTGAGACCTGCGCTGAAACCTAACGCGGTGAACACGAATTCGTGCGCTGTACGCGAATGTAGTGCTCCTCCTCCTCCCTGATGCCGTGCTCCTCTTCCTCCCTGGCCCCCGTGACGCGATGTTCCTCCTCCTTCCTGCAATGAAGTTCTAAAATAGTGCTTTGGATCAATGATGAGGAGGGTCACCAAGTTGTGAGGTGCTCGAGCAATGAGGCACTTCATTGTGCGATTCGCTCGTCAACATTGAGTTCAGTTGGTTCATCATCTTGGTCACTGTGTTTGCGGTCTCTATGTACTTGGGTTTGGTGAAGCTTTATGGTGAAAAGGTGCAGTATTTTTCTCTGGGGTTTGATTTGGAGGATCAAGAGTCAAACGACGTTGAGTCTAAGAAAAAAAGCTTTAATTTGTTCATGCGGCAAAAGCGTTTTCTTCAGGTGCTCAGGACAGGGGAAGATAAAGTCATGAAATTTAATTAAATTAATTAAACAAAAGTGAGTTGATTATATTTAATTCACAAGGTTGATTTCATATTTTCATTCGATTGCAGAATTGTGTGTATTTGGCTTATATTACCAGTTGTAAATTATTTTATTTAATATGAACAATGTATATTATTGATATTTATTTTTTAATTTGTTTATTTTTTTCACATAAAAAATACAAAGAAATAGAATAAATTAACGACTTTTAATAAGTTTTATATGTGTTGTTGAGATAGAGAATAATATAAAAAAAGAAAAGAAAAATAGGTGGTCCGTGAATTAACGACTTTCAATAAGGTTTTAATAATTTCTTTTTAATTTTATTTAATTGTAGTTTTGGTTTATAATTTCTTGTTTTATTAGAATTTTTTGTTACTTCCTCTAGTTTATCATTTTTGTTTATGAAATCTTATTGGATTCTTAATTTTTTTTAACAAATTTGATGTTTTATAATTTATTTTTGCTTTCTTAAGATGCTATAAAAGGGGATATATAAAGTTGCGGAAACTATAGAGGGATTAAGCTTATGAGTCATACTATGAAGTTATGGGAAAGGATGATAGAACGGAGGTTGAGAAAAGAGACACAAGTAACAGAGAACCAATTTGGATTTATGCCAAGAAGATCTACCACTGAAGCGATATACCTATTAAGAAGGATGATGGAGAGGTATCGTAGTAATAAAAGGGATCTACATATGGTATTTATTGATTTGGAAAAAGCGTATGATAGGGTACCAAGGGAGGTCTTATGGAAGGTTTTAGAAAAGAGGAGAGTAAGGATCGCATATATTCGGGCAATTAAAGACATGTATGATAGGGCCACAACTAGTGTGAAGACTCAAGGTGGTGTGACGGAGAAATTTTCTATTGGTATAGGATTATACTAGGGATCATCCTTAAGTCCATACCTTTTCACATTCGTCTTGGAAGTACTCACAGAGCACATCCAAGAGCCTGTGCCATGGTGCATGCTTTTTGCCGATGATATCGTCCTTATGGGAGAGTCAAGGGAAGACCTAAATAAGAAATTGGAGTTATGGAGAGAAGCTTTAGAAGTGTATGGTCTGCGCATAAGCCGTAGCAAGACGGAATATATGGAATGTAAGTTCAGTCTAAGAAGGGAAAATCCCAATATAGAGGTGAAGATTAGAGAAAACATCCTAGGAAAAGTTAAAAGTTTTAAGTATCTTGGGTGCATCATACAGGATAATGGAGAGATTGAACAGGATGTAAATCATAGGATCCAAGCAGGTTGGTCAAAATGGCGGAGTGCATCTGGTTTTATATGCGACAAAAAAGTGCCTTTAAAACTTAAAGGTAAATTCTATCGCACCGCTATAAGACCGGCTATGCTGTATGGTACGGAGTGTTGGGTGGCTAAAGGGGAACATGAACATAAGTTGAGTGTGACAAAGAAGAAGATGTTGAGATAGATGAGTGGTCATACGCGATTGGATAAAATAAGGAATGAAGATATAAGGGAGAGAGTTGGAGTAGCACCCATTGTGGAAAAGATGGTTGAATCGCGTCTCAGGTGGTTTGGACATGTGAGAAGAAGACCGATAGAACATCCAGTCAGGAGGGTGGATGAGATAGAAGATGGACAAAGGGCGAAAGGCAGAGGAAGACCTAAGAAGACCATCCATGATGTGGTCAAACGAGATCTACATGTAAACGGTCTCTCTGTAGACATGGTACATGACAGAGCACAATGGCGTCGTTTGATTCATGTAGCCGACCCCACTTAGTGGGACAAGGCTTTGTTGTTGTTGTTGTTGTTGTTTTCTTAAGATGCTATTGTTGCTTTCTTGAATTGAGTAGTTGTAGTTTTTATTATTCTTGCAAGTTATGATGTCTTATTTTTGTGCACATTAAGTGTTTGATAAAATATTTCACTTAGTTATAGAGTAGTTTTACATTCTTGGCTTGGGTTAACAAATTGGATTACCTTAAGTTATTAATGTCCAAATTGATTAATAATTTAGAGATATTAATTAATCTTCTTTCAACTAATGCTAATTTTTTACTTGAATTTTATGAGATAGCCATCGATTGTCTTTTCTATGTCTCTCTTGATCATAAATAATAAATATATAGTTACTTTTAACTCTCCTCTGAGAATCAATCATGAAAACTTCTTTCTAGTTGTACTCAATTATGTATCGAGTTTGATTATAAATTTGAAAATAATGTAAAAATATTTTTTTTAGAAAAGAAAAAAAAATATCTCATTTTTAAATACTCATTGCTAGCTAACTCTCATATTTCAACGGTAGATTCACCATTTTTTCCTGAAAATTTTGTGAGTGATTTTGGGGTCTTGCAATGTTATCGACAGAATTATATGACCAATTAATTGCCCTTGCAATGTACATCAAGCAATTTGTCTAATTCTTGCATTATTATTCTCAATCATGGGATTCAAGATAGTAGCCATCTATTGTGTAAGTATATTAACTAAGTCATGGTAACTATCTTCAATTTGTTGTCTAAACACAGTCAAAGACTTGACTGTATTAAGAGTCACTGTTTCAACAGGAATTCACCTCGGTATTTTTGAAAAAATAGATCCTCTACCCCCTATTATTGACACACTTTGCTGTGTTGACCCTAGGTCTTGTGTTGGAAAGACATCTGGCATAGTTAATTGCAAAGATAACTGGTACAAATTCTAAATATGGAAGGTTATTCATTAAGTATTGATAGGCATTATATTTAAACCCATTAAAATTATAACATCCTTGTGCAGCCATTGAAGGTATCTCAGAAGTGGTAAAAAGTTATAAAAAAGATTATTTCTTATTAGGATTGTCTTCATCAGGTGAAGAGTAATTTGGTGACAATCCATAAAGAGGTCAAGTAGTAAGTATAATAAATGGAATCCTTCTTGAAGCAACAACTGGGGTTGCTTTTCGACTTTCACTAACGGCTGGAGAGGTCGTTTCGACCTCTGTATAAGAGAGCTTGTTTTTTCAGCATGTTCAATGTCTCTATTCGATCCCTCCATCGAAGTAGATGCTTTATTAGACATATTTATTACTTTTTCACTACATAATTACATGCAAAGTTGGGCACTAAACTCAGCCTCAAGGTCCCACTGAGTGCGCTAGTTTGTTTTGCTTGATTTTTTTCAATTTCGACACAGTTGTCGATCAATCTTGTATCAATGATCTCAATTTGGGGAGTAGATATGAGTCCACTTAAAAAAAGTGAGCACAATGCGGGACTTATCGATTTTAATGTCGAAATAAACTTTGCAAGTAGTGGTAAAAGTATTAGAATTTCTTACATGAATAAAGTGTAAATGTCTAACATAAACTAAGATAAAAGTAGAATCAAACACACATAAAATAAACTGACATCAAAAAGAAGAAAAAAAAAATTTGCTTAAACAAGTAAAGTGAAAAGACAAGTTAGAAAGTGAATCAAAGAACTGAACTATAAAAGAAATGCTTAAACAAAAGAAATAAACAAAATAAATTAACTCCTAACACTTACACGCACTTGTTGATTCTCCTATATATAGGGAAGAAATTATTGTTTTATTGAGTTTTTCTTGACGGATATCAACCTTACTCCCATTTAGTTCTTACTTGTTCCTTAAAGACAACTACCTACGTTCTTACCACAACTTGAGAGTCAAGTAATATTCTTCATGTTCAAGTCAGATTTATCCATTAAGATCAAATTTATTTTCACTCATGTTAATTGTGTCCCATTTTTTTGTATGACCGTCAAAATGGGCTAAACCCATCAGACTAGTCCATTTACCCGTTTAAACAAAAAGGTTTTACATTAATTAAGTCTGGTTGAAATTCGAGCTAAATGAGCTGAGCCTAATTAACCAGAAAAAAAGATGGGTTATACGGGCTAGTTTGCGGGATAAACGAGCGGTTCTTTTTATTTTTTTAATTTTTTATAAAAAAAAGTAATTTATTTGCCATCATTTCTTTTGATCTGACTCAAAAACTTGACCCATTAACTAAAAAATACTGTTTATTTAAAATTTTTGAACTAAAAGTGATGATTTTTTGTCAAAATATTTTTTAAAAAATAAAAAAGTAAACGAATCAATCCATTTAATCTATCGGGCTGGCCATAAACAATTCGAGCTAAAAAATTATGCCTTGTAAATAAAGTGGGGTTAAACGGATCAACCTTTAACCCACAAACTTAAATGGGCCGAACCTAAATGGACTAGGCTAACCCGTTTAACAGCCTTATATTATTGTCTTTTTGTTCGTCTATCCTGTTTTACCATTTATACTAAGTTCCTATCCGCTTCCTTTTGACTGTTTGGGTCGATAATTTATACTAAGTGATAATTTATACTAACTTTTCAAAAGTAGCTTATGAAAGCTAATTTTTAAAAGTTAGCTTTTTAAAATTTGTAGCGTATGTATTTAGTAAATTAAATTAATAATGACTTTAATAAGCACAAGCAACAACAAGTATGTTTTGTAAAATAGTTTTTAAATTTTAAAAATACTATAATAGACATTAGGTGCTTTTAAATTTAAAATTTAAAAATACTATAATAATTTTTTAAAATTTAGATATTAATTAATGTATGAGACTATATTAGACTTTTTAATTTTGATAATCACAATCTAATTTTGAAAAGCTTCCCTCATATGCTTTTAAAAGCACCCCTAATTTTTAAAAACTGCAAGCATAAACACATGAGCTTTTAAATTTACCAAACGTAAAATGAAATGCTTGTACTTTTTTCGAAAAACCTTACCAAACCAAGCCTTAGTATAGTTGAACTTTTAGTTTGTACTAACACAACGAAATAAAAAATTTAATATAACTTTTGTTTTTTTTAAACTGAGACAAAAAATCCACAATTTTTTATCTCTATATTTATAGACTTATATCTAAAAATTCAAAACGCAGCCGTAAATTTGTGTCGAAATTCGAAAACACAAAATTGAATTAATATTATCGCAGTATCACTAATTCACTATCTTATATTGAACCTGCAATGCAGAGGAATCAATTGCACTTCTCTTATGTCTAAGATGTTAGAGGAAGGAAGAATAAAAATCTCACTTATTCAGAAACTATGAATTTACAAGAGCCATCTGGTTCAATTGCCTGCTTGCAATTTGATCCTTAGCTAATCCAGGTAGCTCAATAACAAGATGGATTGAAGAAATCATAAAGGAATTAGATCAGCGCATGCAAAGATTTTTCTACACCAATCTCTTAGCAATATGGACAGCAAAAAACGAACTTCTCTTTAATGAGAAGCAGAGGTCTCCAATAGAAGTGGTCGAATTAGCATCAAAGAGACTTGAGAAGTTTTTGAAAGCTCAAAGAATGAAAATTAATGACTTGAACATATATTTTCCAGGAGCAAGTAGTTTAGCGCATTGGTTGAGTCCACAAACTCATTTAATAAAAATCAATGTAGATACTGCTTGTATTAATGAAGGAAGGCGGGAATTAGTATTATTACTCGGGACTCAATGGGAGAGATTCTAATGGCCAGCACGTGGGAGGCAGAACCTTATCTTTTTTTTTTTGGACAAGGCCATGGGCCAGAGATCTGACCCGGCCAAACAACTAGAACCCGATTCGCCCCAAAGCCCGACCCCGCTGATGCCCGACCCTAAAAACTAAACTCATCTTCTTCGCTTTGCTCTTTGTTAGAGCCTGACATTGCCGCCGGAAGTTCCATGGCAAGACGACCGCCTTGTTGCATGGATCTGAAACCTGAAGAATTTTTCCCCATTGGTGTCCTCAGGCCGAATCTGCCTTGTGACGTTATGAGATCTCATGCAACGGCCTTTCGCCGCAAGTGCCCGGTGATGAAGCCCTTGATGATGGGTTCGCCTTGGAGCTCCTAGTCGATCGTTCTCGGCCGCACTGTTCCTTTGCCTCGAAGCTATCCTCCCAAAACCAAGCCCCTCGGCGCTCTCTCCTCGATCCAATCTCCAAGCTTCGACAATGCTGTTGCTTCTCTCTTTAGTTGGATGATGCATCGATATGGATCGATGCTGCTCTCCCTCTTCAGCTTCTTGCCTGTCCCGGTTTTCCATGTCCACCCTCTCAGGTAACTCCTCTTCTGTTTGGATTCCTTGGTGGTTTGTTGAAGATGGAACCCCATTGGCTTGATTTTGCACCCATTGATTATGCTGAAGTATTGCAAATCTAGCTTCTGTTCTGATTGTATTCCTGACAGGATTATGAGGATTGAAAGTCCACTGGCTCCTAAGATCATTCCCCACTGCCATCGTTGCCAGTTGGTGAGCTACTATGTTGCCTTCCCTTGGAGTCCAGATAGCTCCCACATCTAGCGCCTCTTCCAGCAGTTGCAGAATGTCTCTGAGAATTGCGTCCGCTTCCACTATGGGCATTCTAGCCTTAATGGCTTGGACCAAAGGTAAGCAATCTATTTCAGTTATACACTTTTCTATTTATAAATTCTTGATGAGAATGAGAGCTTCTCTGTATGCCTGAGCTTCTGCTGCTAGTGCTGATGTTGTGGTGAATTTTGATGTTGTCCCGGTGATGATCTTTCCCTACCAGTTTCTAACAATGACTGCTGAGGTTGCCATGCCTGTGTCCTTGTGGAAAGCCGCGTCAGTATTAACCTTCAACCTATTTTGTGGCGGGGGCCTCCAAGTAATTCTCTTCCTGTCACCAATCCTGCCTGTTCTTAGATTATAGTCTGTGTTGCATCTCCTTGTTGCATTGTGGTATTCTGCTGCTAGATGCTCTGCATTAATTATTACCTATTTCGAATTGCTTTTTGTTTGCTGGAAGATGTATTGATTCCTTGCCTTCCATATACACCAACATATACACCCCATATTACATAAAATTTTGTCCTGATCCTTTCCTATCTCGCTTTTTATTTTCTAAACTATATCCATCATCCATTTTTCGAATGATGCCACATTATAGGCTGTAGGTGCTATTTGAATGCTAGATCCGAACCAAACTGCTCTCATCCACGGACATAAAAGTAATGCATGTTCAACAGTTTTGTTCTCATCCTGGCATATGCTGCATGAAGGTTTAACTGCACATTTACGCTGATACAAATTCATATTCACTGGCAGAATTCTTTCCACTGCTTTTCATAAGAACATTCTGACCTTTTGTGGCACTGGTAATCTCCATATAGTCTCCCAAACCTACCTTAAGTTCTGACATGACGAAGTTTTGTTGAATTTTGTCTCTTCCATTGCATTTTTCTCCTCCTTCATAGAACGGTAGCCTGATCTCACTAAGTACTGTCCATCGGCTCTGTATGGCCAAATAAGGTTGTCCTTCTTATTAATTAGGCTGATGGGTGTTCTAGTGATGAATTACATCATCTACCCTTTTTCTTGTATAAAAATGACCATAAAAGAGGCATAATCTCATTTGATCATTGCAATTCATGTCTTAATTGATAAATATCATGGTACATTGCTTTGAAATGAGTTTGTGTTGAATTTCAGGCAAAAAAGACATCAAAAATGGGAAGGAAACAACTAAACAAGTGGGCGTGTGAAGCAGGCGTGCCACTTGGAACAAACGCCACAAAAATGTATTGGCGTGGTATGCCAGAAGCTGGCGTGGCACGCTGGTACAACATTCCAGAGAGCAACAATGAAGACCATCTCTGGGCGTGGCACGCCAATTAATTACCTAGAAAAGTCATCACTAGGGCATGCCACTTTGTATCGAAGGCGTGGCACGCCAGTTCCAGAATTCACTTGGGCGTACCACTTGAGGATCAAAGTGTGGCACACCAAGCCTAAAAGACCCACAATTGAATTGGCGTGCCACTTGAGCAATATGGCGTGGCATGCTGGTACAAGAATCCAGAGAAGGGGTTGAAGGCTAATGAGGTCTGGGCGTGCCACGTGAGCAACCAGGCGTGGCACACCATTGAACAAGAAGGCAAAGCAAAAAGCTGGGCATGCCACTTGGTGTCGAAGGCGTGGCACGCCAGCTCAAGAAGCCCCACTAAGGCGTGCCACTTGAATGATCAAATGTGGCACGCCAGCACTGAAGGAGGCCAAACAAAGCTGGGCGTGCCACTTGGTATCGAAGGCGTGGCACGCCAGCTCAATTGTCCTACTTTGGCGTGCCACTTGAAGGACCAGGCGTGGCACGCCAGCCTTTGGAACCAAGGCAAATGAAGGGCGTGGCACGCTAGTCTCATGGCGTGGCACACTGGTAGTGTTTTCCAGAGGAGGAGATAAAGGGCCAAATGAACTGGGCGTGCCACTTGGATGATGAGGCGTGGCACACCCGCAAGAGGATGAAGCATTTAAAGGGGCATGGCACGCCAAACCCTGGGCGTGCGACGCTAGTACAAGTTTCCAGAAGTATGAAGATGTGGAAAATGGCCTGGGCCTGCCACTTGGTGTCGAAGGCGTGGCATGCCAAGCTACTTGAGGACTTTAAAATGGCCTGGGCGTGCCACTTTGGCTCGAAGGCATGGCATGCCAGGGTACTTGGGTCAATTAAAATGCCCTGGGTGTGCCACTTTGGCTCGAAGGCGTGGCACGCCAGGGAAAAGAAAACATGAAACCATGCTAGAAATCTCTTCTCACACTTGAGTAGAATCTAGATTTTGGTGTTTGGACATGGTGCATATAATCCTCCCTCTACCTGGATCTACAAGGATGTGTGGTATAATCAGGGACCAAGCATATCTCTCTTCATGAGCAATTAGACCAAGGAATTGGCTATTGATAAAGATATGAGAGATTGAGTCACCAAGGGATTGGGGCTCAATCAATCATGATTTCCAAGAGGTCAATGAGTTGCATGATTGAAGAGGATATAAGTTGGATTTAATCCAAAGAGACAATATCTCTTGATCTCAATGAATTCCCTCATTCTTATCTCTCCCATTCTTTTATAGCTTTCATTTACATTAAGCAAAATCCGACTCCCTTTTACATTCTTGCTATTTCTATTTCTGCACTTTATTGCTTTCCTTTATTCTTTTGCCATTTATGTTTCCGCCATTTATGATCCTGCACTTACAACTTATTCTGTCTAAGCTTGACTAATTCACCAATTAATTAAAATTGTTCAAATCTACCAATCTCTGTGGATACGATCCCACTCTACTGTGGGTTATTACTTGACGATAATTTTGGTGCGCTTGCCAAAGAGCGGATTCATCAATTTTATTGAGAGGGGAGTGAATCCGAACCTATCACCTGGTAATCAATTTAGCTAAGTTCCCCGGGAATAATTCCTTAATTCTGTTCTCATCCCATCCCTTCCCCTGTTTTATTAATTCGCTCAATTTTCCGGTTTGATCTTCTCTACATCTCCCCAACTTACCTATTCCTGTCACCCAATTGTCTTCCCAAATATCTATCTCTGCTCCACTCCATACGCTCCATCCGCCCTTCCTTCTAAGGAAACCCCTTCCCTCCAACAAGCTTTTCCATATCCATGACGCGTTCCATCCTTTCTCCCGCTTCCCAAAGGTTGCAGTTGGGATAATAAATAGCCTTTAAAGTCCTCGCCCAGATAGCTTCCTCCTCTTTTAGTAGTTTCCAAACTTGTTTTGCTAGGTGCACAATGTTTTGGAACTCTAAATCCTTGAACCCCAAGCCTCCATTTGTTTTGCACTTAGTCAATTTTGTCCAGCTTTTCCAATGAATGCTTCTTTCCCTCCTATTGTTTGTCTACCAAAACCTCGCAATTGCTACTTCAATTCCTTTGCAAAAGGATTTAGGGAATCTGATGACATTCATAGCAAAGGCCAGGATCGCTTGTATTACTGCTTTTGTCAAAATCTCCTTTCCGGCTTGATTTAACAGCTTCTCTTTCCATCCTTGCATCTTGTCGAGTATTTTCTCCTTTATCCACTCCAGCGCCCTATTTTTGGATCTTTCCCATCTCGCAAGTAACCTTAGGTATCTTCCAGGATCCTCCCACGATGCCATTCCGGTGATCGCTTCTATGTTCACCCTCTGTATAGATACTTGGCTTCCAAAAATCAACCCGGATTTCTCAATATTGATTCTTTGACCTGATGTCTCCGTGTATTTGTTTAAAATATGAATGATTTGATAAATCTCTTCCTCCTCCGTACCTATAAAAAGTATGCAATCGTCAGCGAATAACAAATGAGTAATAACCGGTGCTGATGGAGCTAATCTTATTCCAGAAATCAGGTTATTCCTCATCGCCTTTTCCATGAGAATAGTGAAGCTTTCAGCTGCCAAGATAAAGAGGTAGGGTGATAAGGGGTCTTCCTGTCTAAGACCTCTTTGAAGGGTGATCTTAGTAGATAGTTTCCCATTCATTACTGAAACCGAATTCTTCCATGACACTTTGCAAAAACTTCCATTCCAATCTATTGTAGCCTTTATTCATGTCTAATTTCATGGCTAGGTCTTTGCTTCCCGAGTTTCCTTTTTTGTTTAACATATGGAAAGCTTCCTGCACAATAACTATATTATCTTGTATGAGTCTTCCTTTGACAAAGGCACTCTGAACTGGTGATATGATTTGATCTAGCACTTTTCTTAACTTCCCCTCCAAGACCCTTGTTACAATCTTATATGTAAAATTGCAGCAACTTATTAGTCTGAGCTTATCAAAGCTTTCCGATTGACTGACTTTGGGTATCAAAACAACAGTAGTTTCCCCTAAGTCCCCAGGTATGAAACCTTCTTCGAAAATTTGCTTCACTACCCCACAAACTTCTTTGCTCAGAATCTCCCAGTGTTGTTGAAAAAATAACCCATTTAAACCATCTGGTCCTAGAGCCTTCAACCCTCCCATACTAAATACTGCCTCCCTTATTTTCTCATCATTGATTTTTGCCATCAGTTCCTCATTCATCTCTCTAGTGACTCTCCTTGGTATGTCTCTTACGCACTCTTCCAGGTTTCTATCCCCTTCGGAAGTAAACAACTTAGTATAATACCTTTCCACTAACCTCATTATGTCTTCCTCTCCTTATATCCACTGACCTGTTTCATCTTTCACTTTGTTGATTATGTTCCTAATTCTTCTCTGAATGGTTGTTGCATGAAATAAGGCTGTGTTTTTGTTCCCCCTTCCCATTTTAGCCATTTCAGTCTTGATCTTTGCCCCCAATATTTTTCCTCTTGTTTCTAAAGTTCTGATATTTGAGTCTTCAATTTCCTCTCTCTTTTCTTATCTCTTTCCATCAATTCGGCCACTTGGATATGATGCAACTCTAATTTCTTTCTTTCTAATTCTTTATCTGCTCTCTTAAACTTTCGTCTGCTCCATTCCATCAGCTCCTTTTTGCATCTGTTTCTCTTCCTTATGAATTGGCCCCAACAATTTTTGTTTCCCTCGTCCTGTTGCCAGCTCTTCTTGATCACCTCTTTGCACTCCTCATGCTCTGCCCAAAATGCCTCAAACCTGAATTCTTTTTTTATCTGTCCTCATGGTTGAGTTTCCAATATAAGCGCACAATGGTCCAAACTTATAGCCGGAGCAGCTTTTAGACTAACGTTTTAGTATATCTGCAACCATTTCCAGTTCACTAACACCCTATCTAGTCTTTTCCTGGTTATGAAATTATTTCTAGGATTACTGAACTAGGTGTATTTACTTCCTTTAAAATCAACATATATTAAACCATTATCATCTACAAACCTTCTAAACGTTTCTAAGAAGATTTTTGGTTGTGGAAGAATACCTACCTTTTCTTCTTGACTTAGTCTATCGTTGAAGTCCCCCAAACAAGCTTGAGGTTCCTCCTTGCTCATGTTACTTACCGTAAGCTCCTGCCATAGTTTCCTCCGCTTTTGAAAAACTGGATTCCCTTACACAAAAATACCCTGCCATTTCAGATCATTATTGATGTTAATAATAGCTTTAATATAGTTATCACACCATTCGTAAACATTAATATTAACATTAGATTTTTATAGTAGACATAGTCCATCGGACAAGCCCTAGAGTTCTACGCAAAATATATTGTCAAAATTCAGCTTCCTTCTTATCCTATTCATTCTTTCCTTATTAGCCCTAGTTTCCATTAAAAATACTATGAGCGGCTTTACTTTTTTACATAGATTGTATAACTCAGAGATTGTCGGGGCAGCCACTATTCTCCGACAATTCCAGCTAATTATACTCAGGGCTGAGGTTGGGACATGTTAAAGCCCGCTTCCTCAGCCATTTGTCCTCCCTTGAAAAGTTTAGAGTCATGTATTGCTAGCTGATACTCCCCTGAGTCCAGAAAAGTATTGTTGTTCTTCAATTCTTGAGCTTCTTATCATCACGCTCCTCCCTCCATTCCGTGTGTGTTAGTAAAGGCACCTGTATAAGTTCTCTTTTCCTTTTTAAATTTAGTTTCATTTCCAGCTTCTTAGCTAGATGTGTTTCCCAATCTGCCTATGCTTCCGTTCTTTCCTCTTGATTTTCATCACTTCCTAACTCGACATAGTAGACATTCTCCCCCGAGAGAGCATGCTGACCCCTAAAATCATGATTTCTATTCTGCGTCTCCTTTAAAGATTTCTTTTGTTTGTCCTCCTCCCTTCCACTCTTCACCAAGACTTGATCTGAAGGTTTCTTTTGTTTATCCTCCTCCCTTCCACTCTTCAACAAGGCTTGATTTTCGTTCCCTTCCATTCTGCCATCACACACTTGTTTACCCTTGTGTCTTGCTAACATAAGTCTTTTTAATTCCTGGCCTATGGTCTCTTTTTCTACTTTATTCTCCAGGCCCAACCTCTCCTTCGTAATGCTGTAACTATTCACCTTCCCATCCTCTATTGTATAATGCTTCAGCCTATTTTCTTCCACGTTCCTTGCATGTAAAATATTTGCCCTTGTATTGGCCCCATTTTCCTTTGTTGGGCCCTTCCCCGCTGACCTCTGTACTCCAATAATTTTTTCTCCCTTCTGGGTCTTATTGATATTGGCCCATTCATTGTTTCTCTCCTTTATCTCCTCAATGAGGCTTTTCAATTTATAGGTTGCTCCTAGGGCAGGCTGCGTATTCCTAACTCCCTAAAAATCAGGGATCTTTGGTACTTTCTCTACCTGCTCTTTTGCCTCTGCCATCTCTTCCTCTCTCCCAGTTTGGTTTTTCCATACACTCTCCTCCCTGATTTTCTGCTGCAGAGCCTGTTCATCCGTTATCCTACTCTCCTCCAAGCTTTGCTTCTTACCACTCTCCCTCTCCCGGTTCTGTTGCTCACGCACCAGCTCCTTTCCTTCCTCACTCCATCGTTGTTGTTTTGAGCTTTCTCCCCCCGCAGTTGACCCTAGTCGGCCATGACCTGATCCCAGACTTGGTGCATACTTCTTCTTAGTGGGATCCCAGCATGCCATGGCTATTGGGTTCTTACATGTCTTCTTCTCATGCCCTAAAATCCCACATTTGAAATAGTAGCTATTCGGCAACCTTTCGTACCTGAAAAAGATCCACAAAGGAGGCAGCTCCTCCCTGTCTAACCAAAAGCCTGTAGGTAAAGACTTGGTGATGTTGATGCTGACCCTGATTCTCAGATATGATCTCCTCCGAATGTCATCCGTTTTTGGATCTTCTGCCTCAGCTAACACTCCCAACATTTCTCCTATGCGCACGCCTGTCTCTTTATCCATGAAGTCATGTGGGATGCCGTGTATTTGAATTCAAAACTCCATGAAGTCATGATCCACCTCGAACATTGATTCACCCTTCCACCATAGTCTAAGATTGACCATATTTCCTCTAACATTCCATGGCCCGTTCTGCATGATCTGCAGTCCTTTTTTTCTGTCTTTAAAACTGAACAACATCTTCTTCGAACCAATATCAGTAACTTCAACGCCCTGTGGATTTTCTCACATTCCTAGTAAGGCATTCTTACATGTTTTAAAACTTATCTCCTTGTCACTTATTATCTTGCCCACTACATTTAAGCAATCTTTCTACCCCAGCTCTCCAGGCTTATTTAGCTTGATTATGTTTCCTTCAATGTTGCTCATGCTGTGGGTTGCTCAATATATATTGTTGTGTTCTACAGGTCTTTTAGATGTTTAAACACTCATGCTGATGAAATATAGGGGATAGTAGGAGGTTTGTTGTGGGTATTGAAACTGGATGAAACTCCCTTCTGGAGAAGAACCCGAAGTTCTTGGATGACTCTCCTACTGAGAGAGAAAAGCTCCCAAGTAGAGCTAGAACCTTATCTTTAAAGTTATGAGGGAGAGGTATTATATTAGCATGTTTGATGGGCGTGAGAAAAGGACAACAAGATTACTTTTTTTTATATCATCATTAAAAATGATAATGTATAAGTGATATAAAATCTGAAGGCCCACAAAGCCATAGCAATTACTTATAAACTTTTATTTATAATTGCTTGTATTTAACTTCTAATTTTAGATCAATTTTATTTTCTCATATTAAAAAAATGATAATAAAGTTCCTGATAAATTGACTCAAATGACACTTACCAACCAAAACACAGTGTGGTTGAAAAGATGTCTCTGATCATATTTTGAAGAATATTTACCCATTTTTCTTTTCAAAGATGTTTGGACCAGATATTTTAGTCCTCAATTAAAATTAATTACTCGATTGGTCTCTAATAATTAACTACGTCAGTCATTTAGATTCTTTGTTCCATCAACTCTAACAGAGAACAAAATGGTCCCTAACAACTCTAACAGGGAACAAAATGATTCCTGACCCCCTCTGTTCAAAATCAACACCGTTCTCCTCTAATTTCTATCATATCTCGCATAACGCTAACATTCATACCCTCCTTCTTCACCTTTATAGTCTTCTTCTCCATATTTTTCTTCCTCTTCTTCAGCTCCAAAATCAAGCCATAGTGTAACTGTCACGTGTGTCGCACCTACTTCAACATGTCATAGATCACACATTTTCCAAATCTCTGTGACTGGTACACCCACCTCCTCCGCACTTCATCCACCAGAAGCATCCACCTCCACGTCCTCGATAACAACATCACCTCTAACCCTGACAACGTCCACCACATCCTCATGACCAAGTTTCACAACTACCCCAAGGGTACGCCTTTCTCCACTCTCCGGCAAGTAATATAGATTGTTGGACATTAGGACATCATGAGAAGATTCTTTTTCGATATCATATGCAAATTCTCATTTGAAATGGACTCCAAGTGTTTGATTCCTTCTCTCCCAGAATCCAAACTGGCAGACAGTTTCGAACTCGCATCCAAGCTATCAGTACAAGGAGCAATGTCGTCGTCGCCACTCATATGAAAACTGAAGCGATTACTAAACATTGGTTCGGAGAAGAAGTTGAAGGAAGCGATTAGAGTGGTAGACAATATGGCCATGGAGATGATAGGGCAGAGGAGGAGGGAGATGGTTGTGACGACAGGTCTTAACAAATCGAACTTGCTGTCTAGATTCATGGGATCCATTGAAGACAACAAGTACTTGAGAGATATAGTCATTAGTTTATTGAGTATGAATTAGTTGAGAACAAGTTGATGATTTTTTTTCTTGTAAATATTGAAATTGCAGAGTGTGCATTGTGTAGTTTGAAGTTGCAGTGTTAGACGGTTAGAATTATGAGAAATATAATGAAAATTGAGAGAGAACAGTGTTGTCTCCAAACGGAGGGGGCCAAGAACCATTTTATCTCCTGTTAGAATTGTTAAGGACTATTTTATCTTTTATTAAAGTTGACAAAACAAAAAATTTAAGTGACTAATGAAATTAATTGCTAAAGACTAATTAAATAATTAATTTTAATTAAAAACTAAAGTATTTAGTCCAATTTTTTGTAAAACTAAAATAGATAAATACTCGATTTTTAATTTGACTCTTTTAAATTTTATAAATTTTATTCATGAGTAAAAATTACCTCTTTTTACCGTTTGAAAAAAAAAAAGGGTGTTTTATGCCCTTATCACGCCAGAAGGCAGACGCCACCCTTAACAATTAACATCATTGACGAATAACATAAAATCTCAAAAGTCTTCGGCACCACTTTGGACATTTCCACCTTCTCTAAACCAGGAGGACACTTACCCCAATTACATTATGTTACAGGTGTCCCCACCCTATCTCAACCTCATTTTCAGGTTTCATTTCTTTTCCTTCTGGAAAATAAAGAAAATTATATATTATATATATAGTCATTAGCCATGAATGTAATACAGAACTTTTTATTACAATGAGCTATAATTTAAATGGTGTAGCTTCTATTCTTCATTTAAAAATTTTAAATTTAAATTTTACTCTTAATTTAAAAAAATATATAAAATTTTATACTAAAATTTGATTATCTTTTACTATTGTTTGAATTTTAAGTATTAAATATAAATTTAAATATTTTAATGTAATAAAATAATATAATGACATATAATTAAATGATTGAGTAGGAAATATTACATTAATATTATTAACACAAAATTTTGTAAAATATAACACAAAAAGACTTAATAATTAATTCAGACAATTTGATATATCATTTATTCTACATAAAAAAATTATTTAAATATTATAAATAAATTTATGAGAAAGGTTATGGAGCAGAATTTCTCTAGATTTAATTATAGAAAAACTTTATCATCATCGTGATAATACTAAACGAACTCAATTTTAATTAAGATAAAATAAAATAGAATAATCTCCTCCTTGTGAAAAAAAGGAAGTGCTGAGAACAATTGGTTTTCTATGGGGGACCGTGGACTTTCATCAGTTGAATTTTCAGATCCACCAAACCCAAAAAAATAATCGAATTAAACTCACCGAAACACGTAGAGTCGTAGACACAGATAGCAGAAAGATAGGGAAAAAAAAAAGGTTGAAACATTTTGAGTTTTTGGGAACACACGGAGACAGAAAGGAAAAGACAGAGAAGAAAAGTCAGAACTGTCGCAAGATTAGAGAAATACTGAAGATTGAAGATTGAAGCTTAGATCAATTTTCTTTTTCTTGTTTGCTGTTTTGTCTCTTTTGTACTTTTAGACCGTAGTAGTTACTTATTGGATGGTTGGTGGTGGTGGAAATGGAGAGAGACCGCCGTGGAAGGCGGCAAATAGCGGCGGCGGCGTGGAGGAGCAGCCACCACAGAGACCGAGCATCACTCTGCCCACACGTGGCGGTGGTGGTGGTGGTGGTGGTTCCATGGAGAGTCTTTTCGGCGGCGGTTTCAGCCCTGGTCCGATGACACTAATCTCAAGCTTCTTCGGCGGCGACGATGGCAATAAGTCGTTCTCTCAGCTTCTCGCCGGAGCCATGGCATCTCCAACGGCGGCGGCGGGGCCCAGTGGCCTGATTGATTCTCCTTCTGCCTTGTTTTCATCTTCTCAGGTAAATAATTAAGCACTCATCACACCACCTTCTCAGAATGTGTTCGTATTATTATTATTTGGACCTTTGGGAATTCTCTGTTACCTTTTTAGCATCAAATAATTTTTTTACTTTCAAATTTTACTTTTTCTTAAAAATAATTATTTAGTTAAATTTTCAGTAATATTAAATTAGCTTTTAACTAAATTAAAAAACTAATTTGTCCTTACTTAACCTATGTCGTTTTTCAATCTTGTGTAATGTTTATTCTAATACTATTATTGCGGTTGATATTAACATATTTATTAAGCTTTTTGGAACTTCAATTTTTAATTTATCTCGCATATCATGCTAGTTAGGTAGATACCATAGAGAGTAATATATTATCCTTCTAAGTATTCTCATAATTAATAAAATGGAAAATTAAAGAAGTAGTTGTTTTAAATATTTTGATATTTTTTAAATATCTTTTTGTACATCATTGTGAAATTTAATATATTTTTAGATGATTATTAATGTATTTCTAGACAAATACATTTACATATATGAATTCAAGTGTTTCCCATATTGAATTTGAAAATAACAAATATATATATATATATCGAATGACATTTTTAAAATAATAAGAGTTGCAATATCTAGTTTTAAAATTTCTTTTTGATGACTATCTAGTTTTAAAATTGAGAGTACAAGAATATGTTTAATAAATTATTTTGCTAATATATAAGGGTAGCGGATTGACGAAATATATTAGAAAGTACTTGTTAACAAAATTTTATCGTAATTGGGTAATAATGTGTGAAACATGATCATTTATCAATGTGTGTTTTTTTTTTTTTTTGTCATTTATTCATCTTATGGGATGATATCTTAAAATTTTATCAAAAATGTTTAATGACAAAAAAATTAACTAAAAACAGTTAAAATTTATTTTATTTAATATTTATTTATTATGGCTTAAATCTTGTCAATGTATCGAAAAAAATTTATTAATTATTATAATAATTAACATTAAATAAGACCAGTTTTGGATGTTATTTTATACATAAAAGAAAGCTTTTATTACAAAATTGTTAGGAAATTAAAGCTTTTATATAAAAAATTGCTAGATAACCAATTAGTTTTTGACAATTATAAGTGATTATTATATAGAGATGTATATTATGGCTTCTACAAGGATAAACATCTCTCTTGTTTTTAGTGTAATTTTATGTTTTCAACAAAAATCAATTATTTACTTGAGTCTTATTTTAATATACTATACTTAAAAAACCGCTAATTATTTTTGATATGCTCATTATAGTTGTGTAATACGTATAAATGAAGTTTTGGGTGTGTAATGCCTAATTATGGAACTCATAATTGGTTTTAAAGAAATTGTTAGTGTCGATTTGTTTAAAATCGTTACCAACGATTTGAACGAAGAGGAACAATAATTAAAAAGCTTTGGATCAACAATTAATGGCTAGAATCAACTTAGAAAATGAGAGTAACGATTTTATGATTGTAGAAATTCTAAAAAAAAAAATTTGTCTTACTTGAAATTGTTAATCTCATTTTCACAATTTTGTTGTCTCTTTCTGAAATCGTAAGTCGCGATTTCTTATGACATTGAAAACTCTTATATTAATGCATTACATCAAATTAGTGTAATATTAATGTATTACACTTTTTTATTGTAATATCCAAAAAAAATTAGCCTTAAAAAATACAGAAAAATTTGTCTGTTATCTAATCAAATTAATGCGTATAAATTATTTTTAAATGGTGTATTTAAAATTAATTATTTTTATGATACTACATGATTAAATGTAGATGCGAATGGTTTTCTTTAAAAGTAAATATGTGAAAATACCCAAAAAAATATAAATTATTAAATCTATTTTAAAAAATTAAAATGTTTAACCAACTTATTGTGTTTTAGTAAATATTATGGTATTCCTTTTTCTTATAAAACAAAAGTACATGTTATTAAATATATACTTTTATTAGAGCAAAATTGATCATTATTTATTGATTTAGCTGTTTTTTTAATTATTTTCCTCATAAAATGAAACTCTTAAATACTAGTTACTTATACGAAAGGATGGTAATCCATTTGGATAAGCTCTTTGTTAACTTACGTTATTTGATTGAAATGATGGGTGTTATACTTTACATTCAAAAATTGAAAACATCATATACTCGGGACATTGATCTACGTGGGTGAATAGCATTTGCATCTGAATTTGTTTGTATCTTTGTATCATGTTATGTGCAATTGGCCGACCTAGAGTTTTGGGTTTATTTTCTAAATTAAATTATGAATCATTAAATAATGTTACATGCACACATTTAGTTATGTCCTATAACTGTGGGATAGTAACAGTATGTTTAGTTAATACTTAAAAAAATAGGGCGAGGAACTGAGGAAGTGAGGATCCTCCAATGCATATATAAGTTCCGTCACATTTATATTAACTAAACAATAAAACAAATGTTTTAATTAATGCAAACTTTACAAGTTGTTACCTTTGTGATGTGTAATATAAGGATTAGGATCCTCTAAATTTTGAATTTGTACTTTAGATGGTAAAGTGTGATCTTTTACCCTTGATTGGTTTTTCTCTTATATTTATTGTTAGTTCTATCTATGAAATAAATAGTGAGAGATCACACTTTACTCTCTAAAGTGAAATTCAAAATTTAGAGAATCCAAATTCGTAAAGATAACGGCGCTTAAGTCTTGTTGTGACTTGGGACTTGGGAGTGATATCATTGTAATATGTAAATATCAAATTAAAGTCCACTGATTAATTATGAGTAAGGAACCATGCTTTTTAAAAATTTTCATAATAGTAGTACTAATAATCATTACAACGAGTATAAAGTATAAAGTATAAAGTCAAGGCCAATTTTCTTAAAAAAACAATGGATTAATGATTACACACAATTTTCCATAATCATTTCATAAGGTCTGATGAAACTTTTCTTTAACAATTTTTCTTAACACAATTTTTAAGTATAAACAATTTGTATTAGCTAGAAAGTTAGAAGTTTGATTATTTTTTTTTATGTATTTGATGAGTTATTTTAAAAAAATCTAATAAAAATAAGGTTCATACGTGCCTTATAAAACTCTAATTTCTTGATTGTGCTCTTAATGGTGAAAACAAATCATATGTGCCTTTACCTGTGCACAACCCCTTATCTATCAATGCCCACTTTTTCCCTCATTCATGGAACAATTAGAAAAGAACTTGGCTGTCTTGCTAAGTCCGTTCATGCTGAATCAATACGTTCAACCATAATCCATTTTCATTTCATGATCATACACCCTTTTCATTTCTCATTTAAATATTTGGATTGAAATTCGAAAAGGATCATAATCATAAATTGAATTGCCAGATTTAACGCATCTAATATACCAAAGTTTTTCAAAAACCATCAATTGAACATATATAATATACGAGAAAAATTATTTTTGTGTATGTGTTTTTTCTTTCAAATTCCATCCAAGTCCTTCTTTCTAATCTCTATTTTAAACCCCAGTAGATTTTGTGTTATTATGATACTTAATATAGTTAGAGACTTAAAATCGGTTTAGATTGACTTTTGAAAAAATTATTTATTTTTTATCATTTTTAAAAATATTTTTAAATAAAAAATTATTTCATATTTAGATATATTTTTTAAACAATTTTCAAATATTAAAAACTTCTTGTGTGTTTTTTTAAAGAAATGTATTGTTGGTTTTTGGAAAAAATAAATAATTTATTTTTTTAATAAAAGTGTGTTTTTAAGAGATATATCTAAATATACTTAAAATTTTAAAAAATGTTATTTAAAAAAAAATCAGTCAAAGAAGTCAATTCAAACAAATACTTAATTAAAACATTATTTGTACATCGAACATTACTCTTTTTACATGACCATGTTTCTGAATTTTTAGCTAGTTATTGTAAGCAACTAAGGATATCATGCATGGTTAAATTGGTGGTGTACATTGCAATATGTCAAAATTAAATCTATGTCAAAATTAAATCTAAATCATCTAAGAATAGAATATATATATCAATAGGTGTTGAGATGCAAAGTAACAACTAAAAATATCCATTTGGACAATTCTACATGATACTACAAAAAAAAATCAACAATAATAAATGTACATCAAAAACAGCTACTAAATTAATTATTCGGATAAAATATATGTTAAAATATAAAATATATATCGAAAATGATTTAAACAATACATGTATTCATATACAAATGGATAAATTTGATAACTAGTTTTTTGTATTTTGCACAATATTTGAAAAGAATATATATATATATTATGCATAACGAAAGTCAACTACAATGTATTTACGTATAAATATATATGTTTAATTTATTTTTAATATATATTTTATATTTTAACGTGTATTTTATACATATGGCTCGTTTATTAATAAATATTTGATATATACATAACATGATTCATTCATGCATGGTATTAATGATGCAACAAATGCGGCTAGACTTCACAGCAAAATCCAAATCCATAGGTACCCAACTCGGTCGAAGCGGGATAATAACCCGACCCGAGGTGGGCGGATTTTTTTTTTTCGGAGCGAGTGTTTGAGCGGGGCGGGATGGGGTCGAGTTTGGGTGAATCCGTTCTAGAATATATATATTATATACTAATAATATAAATATATAAAAATTAATAAATTTTAAAAATATATAAAATGAATCATATATTTTTATTTTAATTTAGGTATGAATATTAAATTTTTATTTTATTTTATGTATGAACATATAAATTTTAAAATGTTATTTAATTATTATAGAGACGAATAGGTGCAGAAATATCTGCAGAACAGGTTAGGATACAATAGTTTAAAATTTGTAGGTAGAAGTAGGTAGTATCTAAATTGAAGAAGGACGGGTCGAATAAGGTGAAAATCCGCCTCTACCCTCCTCATTGCCACCTATAAATACTGCAATGATTTGTTAGGATGCAGTGTTCGAACTTCCTATACACTAGTTAAGAAAATAATAAAAAAGAATTTTGTTACTCAACTAAATAATGACCTGAAAGTTTTCCATACATTTCATGCATTAAAAAATTATTTTGCTTCTATAATATCTTTTTTATTTGTGATTTTTATTTTATTTTAGAATATATATAACGAGTAAATAAACAAAAAATACACAAGAAAGAGTTTGACATGGATAAAAAGGAAAAATATATGTAACTAATAACCCGTGATTTTGTTGTCTCCGTCTCAGTTGTTTCATTGTTTGTATATTTGTATACTAAGAATAGCTTATAAAAATTGTACCTTAGTTTACTAGTAGAAAAAATGAATACCTAAAATATTTCTTGTATTAATTGGCTGTTATCTGCGGCACATGCAGGTTCCTCTAGGACATCAGCAGGCATTATTAGCACAGGTCACTAGTCAAGGAACACAACTACACTCAAGTATGCAAGTCCAACCTCAAGATTCACTGCAAACAATGTCTGCTACTACGTCATTCGCACAAGTTCATGCTGCAAACACTTCCAACAACAATACTAATCCACACATGGTAGAGCCTTCTTCTTCCTCATTGAATGTCGATAAGCCTGCTGATGATGGCTACAATTGGAGGAAATATGGCCAGAAACAGGTAAAGGGCTAAGCATGGTGCCCGTCTGCATTAGATTCTGCTATCTTAAACTTCTTAAATCTTTAAATAAACTTTTAACGACTTTTTGTTTAAATTTTGTACTCAAGTATTTTAAGTTGTAAGCACAGTTACATCGAAGGCAATATTTTATTTGAAAAATATACATGACATTTTGGTACGTAAAGGAATTGATAATTGATAAATTCATGTAACTATGGTTGTAACTTATGGTAATCAATATTGATATTTGCATTTGTGAAACATAGGTGAAGGGTAGTGAGTTTCCTAGGAGTTACTACAAGTGCACTCATGCAAGTTGTCCTGTGAAGAAGAAAGTTGAGAGGTCATTAAATGGACACATTACTGCAATTATATATAAAGGAGAGCACAATCACCAGCGTCCGAATAGGCGCTCAAAAGATGCTGCCATGGCATCGAGTGAAGGCTCAAACATGCAGGGGAATGCTGATTATCATCATGATCATGGTACAAGTGCTAATCACCCTAGAATGGATGCAGAATCTAGTCAGGCTACAGGTGAACACCTTTCTGGAACAAGTGATAGTGAGGAAGTAGGTGATCATGAAAATGAGGTGGATGACAAAATTGTTGAGCCTGATCCCAAGAGGAGGTAACATATTCTGTGATCATGACTTTACAACTTTATCAATTCATATAATTGAAAAGCTTAAAACACTTTGTTTTATAAGTTGAATTAATTTTGGGGGAGGGGCTGTTGGGTGGTTTAAATAATGTGAAGTTTCTTGTGTTTTTGTATACATTTATTTATACAACAACTGAAACAAGTGCACTCAATTTATATAAAAATATGTAATCATCGTGCAGAAGTCTTTAGTAAATCTGCATAACTTATCTTTATGATATGTTAAAAATGTTACAAATTCTGCAGAAATACAGAGGTGACACACTCAGATCCAGATTCTTCACATAGGACAGTCACAGAGCCAAGAATCATTGTGCAAACAACAAGCGAAGTTGATCTCTTAGACGATGGCTATAGATGGCGAAAGTATGGACAAAAAGTTGTCAAAGGCAATCCATATCCTAGGTGATCATGTTTTTCATAAGAACTTTTGATACCATCTATTGAACTATTTGTCAACTATTATGGTTGATTGTAGTAAGCAGGGCGAATTACATCGATCTCCTCTAACGTTTGGTGAAATTATTATGACCCTTGATTTTCTTGTGCCTGAAAAATGAATAATAATGCTTGTTTTGTATAATGTTGTAGGAGCTATTACAAATGTACAACACCAGGTTGTAATGTTAGGAAGCATGTTGAGAGAGCTTCAACAGACCCTAAAGCTGTCATAACAACATATGAAGGAAAGCATAACCATGATGTACCAGCAGCTAAGATTAATAGCCACACTATTGCCAACAATAGTTCATCACAGTTTAAATCACAAAATAGTAATATACCTCAGATGCATGGTTTTGGAAGCAAAGGTATTGGGGTCAATGAGCAACAGCAACAGCCTGTGGCGCGTCTAAGGCTGAAGGAAGAGCAGATAACATAGGTCCTTATTTGATAACCATTTCAAGACAGAAATACAGAAACCACCACACAATACATAAACAGGCGAAATGTCACTGTCTTTGGAGAAAAGTTATCTAATTTTTTATTTACTTAGAAACCAATAATAGTAAGGGTAGAAATAGAGACAATTTTATTTTGTTTTGTCTATGTTGTTGTAATTTTTGTTTTGAGACGCTTACCAAACAGTTTTTAAGATTGGATGGAAAATAGTATCTTCGCATTCATATTACATCTCTGTGTTAATGTTTAATTCTTTTTCTTCTTTAGGCGAAAAGATTTTGATTAATGGCTTATCAATCCAATTTCTAGTATATAAAGTAGTTTAACTATTATTCTCTTCCAGCACAACCACACTCTAATGAAAGAGGCTTTGGATGATGATATACCAATTTGTTCCTTTTTTTGTACATTGAAAATATGTTACTATGTTAGTTATGTTCTTTTAAGGTAATTGTTTATCACCTCATCATGTAATACGTTGCTTTATGATATTTATCTTTTTTTTTGTATTTATTCCGTTTGTATACCAAATTGACATAATTTTTTAATTGAAAGTGAGTACAACTGGGTTGCTTAATTTCAGATTATATGTTATTACAGAGGAACATTACTATTTATATAACTACTAAAGTTGTTTAAATAACTTTACTCGGGAACCTTGTGCAAACTGTCCATGACTTTTGGAAAGATTTATAAATTTTTAAAGGCAATAAGGAAAACAAAAATTGAGAAAGAGAATCTATGAGATTCACACCTTTATTACTAAAGATCAAAATTATCGAACAACTTTGAGTTGTACAAATAAACACAACCGATTCTACAAACTAAAAAGTCAAAATCACAGCACCACTTCCTTGGGGTGAAGCTCTCAAAGTGATCTTTCAAAGTCCACATCTAACCATCCCCAACATAATGTTATTATTTCTGTGTATTTATTTGGGGTATGTACAATGTCACAAGGGGTGCACGCTTAATAATAACAAACACAGGACTTTAGTACCATACCATCACCAAATAGTAAATGATTAGAAAGAAGGGAAAAAAAAAGGGAAAAACTAAAGGAAAAAAACAAAAGAACTGCACATAACAAAATGATCAAAGTTCTCTTCATCTTTCTTTCTTTTTTCCTTCTTCTTTTTGCCGTTAATTAAATAGATGCCACCCTCCAAATTATATTAAATTATGAGTCAAACAATCAATTTCTCTTAATTCCCCGACAGATTCTCAACTGATGCCTGCCTGAATCAACCATCAAGAGTAACTAAGGTCGGAATTTGACCATGGTTAACAAAATCAATTTTGTTCAATCTTAAGCAGCACAAAACTTGCTCTGGAAGTTCTTCTTCCTTTTGTGCCTGTTAAAAAGAAGAACAAAATAGAGTTATCAAACAAAATAGTGCTCACTAAAGAATTTTACTAGGAAACTTATGGCAGTAATAAGAACACAGAACACTACACAATTTTTCTTATTTTTAGGGAAATATTCAGAGTGAGTGATGCAAATATAGTCTCTCTCACAAGAAACATATGAGTAAATACATTTTGGTTCTCAAGGAATATTTTGGTTCCCAAAATTTTGGTTCTCAACAAATTTTTATTATTTATAAGTCCTTGAAAATTACTTTCATCGGACAAATTGGTTGTTCTGTTATTTTGAAGAGGGACTAATTTGTCTGATAGTAATATATTTTTAGACCTAATTATCTTATAATAAATTTATTTAGAAATTTATTTGTCTAATATGCATATTAAAAATTTGATTAAATGGAACCGAAGGACCAATTTGTTTGACGAAAGTAATTTTTGAGAATTTTTTGAGAATACAAATTTGTTAGGGACAAAAGTGTCCAATCAAAAGTTCCCTTGGGATATTGTAAGTGTACCTGAATAGTTAAGCCAACATCAAGTACTGCATTCTTTACACGGTCTCGGAGTGAGTCAAGTCCTTTCCTAGAGATATAGCTAAACCGATGTATATCCAGGTCTATCTCAAAGTAGTTAGGTCCCTGCAAATGAATTTGTATACTTAGTTACAATAATATATGGACTATGTAGTAGAAAAGTGAGGTTCAAGCTATATGCTCTGCAAATGTAATCATTACATATAAGAAATGTGCAATGTAGCATTAAGGTAGATGAAGGGGCGGCTGAGCACACAATGTGGCATTCACAAATTAGTTTTGATGCAATGATAGTGTATAAAGTTTAATACTGTGAAAACTAGTTAACTTTGTCAATGTATGTGTAAAACCTCTTTATAATGACAATGTACGGAAATCAAATCATATAACAATGTCGGTGACATGATGAACATCATATGTAATTCAATGACTATATTTCAAATGATTAATATTTTAGAAATTCCTTGAGGCAGAAGAAAGAAAAGATATTTTTACCCTAAAGAATTCGTGTTGAGGGCGTGAAAGCACTGGCTTGCCATTGTAGGCACTAACAAGCTTCCTTTCAGCAGAATTGAGACTCATGTCTTCTGGATTTACTACACCAGCCAGAATTTTTAGCCTTTCCCTGAAAGGAACCGTGTTCTGCTTTCTATATCCTTTCACTGTCTCCATCTCATCATCCATCAATCTCTGCCAAACATAACAACATTATTAGGAAACTGCAGCATGGAGAAATTTCTAATTTGTTGTAAGACTACTGTTATCTATGTTTTATGACAATTGTTGTTTTCATTATAAATCGTTGTACTCAGACTCAATTTGTATGTAGATATATTGATTAATTGATGTACCAAAAATGTTGAAATGATCTTTATTGCGAATCTTAAATTTTTACTTAGATGGCATCACTACAAAGTTAATAACTTTATGATGTTCATTCATTTCTTTTAGACAAATAATTTAGTGCAAGTATATGCTTAAATAAAATGAAGAAATATGGCAGCAATTGAACAATTCTTTACTGAAACTTACAAACATCAACCACAAAAGGAAGAAGAAATTGTTGCTGTAATGATTTGTACACAATTCTTTACCTTGATGCTATTGCAAAACTGTTGCGAGATCTCTGTTTCAAAATTTTCCGACAATTTAAAGTATAGTACAAGGCTCAAGCCTTCCCCATTAGCATTACCAAGAAACATGCTAGCAGGATAAGTTGGCAGCTAAAAAAAAAGGAAGATAGTTAAATTATGCACTCACTCTTGTGTGCTATTCAGTGAGTATTTATATTTGACAATATAATAAGAAAAAGGAGCAAAACCTGAATATTAACAATGAGAAGAGAAGGAATGGTCCCATTTTCTTGGAAAGACGGAAGTTCAAGATGCCTAGCAATGTGATTTATCTTCTCCGGACTTGCAAATAGATCAACACCTATTGGTATATAAGGACTATAGGCTGGAGCAGAACACTTTGCCTTGTCCCTGCACAAATATTTCATCATCATATTATTGATTAGATGCAAATCAATGGACTAGCTAACTAACATGGCCAAGAGGTTAATAAACAGATGCAAATCTTCTAGCATACTTGAAAAAGCTTTCGCCACGGAGCTTAAATACGGATGGCGAAATTTCACACCAGGAAGCAGGAGATGCATTCTCTTGCTTTGATTGTTGAATCAGAAGCCCTGCTTGGGGACGGTAAAGGTATTTCTCAGATGGACCTATTCAACAAATGACATAGTAATTAGTTAGTATCATAACTCTGACAAGTTTTCCATACATTTTACTAAACCACCATCCTAATAAATTAATGCTATAACAAATTCTTTACCGTCTTTGAATATTTTTTATTGTTATAGGTGCAAGCCCCAACTCTCTTTCATGCAATCATTTCTAATCACATCTAGTCTAGTGTAGCCACTCATCCATCTAATTTTCTACCCAACACTCCATTCGATGAAATATGAGTGAACACTGGATCCGGTCTCTGCACAAGAAGGATAATATGACCCTTAACCAAAAAAAGGGGCAACATGATCCTTCTTTATTATTTCAAGACAACACAACCCCTTCAATTAAAAATTCATCAACAGAAATTGATTGTGTTGGTTTAATGTGTAATCTATGAGATCTTAAACCCCCACAAACTATTATTGAAAATTTCCTTCGTTAGTGATCGTATGGTGGAAAAGAATCATTGCCAGAAATGATTCCGCAATAAGAAAAAAAATAAGCGCAATACAAAGATTTTTCAAAAAGGAGAAAAGTGTTAGACGAAAAAATGAGAGGGAAATTGTGACGTAGATGGTGTTGGTGTTGGTAGAAGAGATGATGATCGTAATAAAATATGGTGACACAATAAAAATAGAAGTTATAGTGACGAAGATGAAAGAAGTGGTAGCAGTAGCGTTAGTAATTGGTCTTGTTGTAGCTAGGGGTGTTCAAAACCGATCCAAACCAAACAAAACCGATCAACCGAGCTAAAAAAATCGAAAACCGAATAAACCGAAAACCGAAAAAACCGAAAAAATAATTTTTTGTTGTTTTTTTGCGGTTCGGTTCGGTTTTCGGTTTTGTTAGTGAAAACCCTAACCAAACCGAACCGAACCGGTTTATTTAAAAACCCTAATATAAATAACGAAATCCCCTTCCCCTTAGATGACCTAGCCGCCATTCACCGTAAACCCCTATTCCCTAACTCTCTCCACTCCCCATTCTCCACACTCTCTTCCCACCGTCCACAAAGTCGCCGTCCTCTTCGCGGCGGCCCTTCCTCGTCGCGGTTCCATCTTCTCGGCGCGATCCTCCCTCAGTCTCTCCCTAGTCCCTCCTTAGTCCCTTCCTCGGCGCGGCTCTTTTTCTCCCTCCGTTCATCGTCCTCAATGCACTGCAGCCGCCGTCTCCTCTACGCCGTGTATCTCTAGCCTCCTCGCACCAGGAGCTTTTGTCTTCCTCCACGCACTGGAGCCACCATCTCCTCCACGCACAAGCAGGCGCCGTCGTCGTCCATGACATTGCCTCCAAGTTAGGTATTCATTATTCAATTTCTGTTTTTATTATTCTGTTGGTGATTTTATTTTGTTGTGCTTCTGCCTTTGCTTTTCTATGATTCTGTGTTTACATTTTTTATTTTTAATTCTGTTTTATGATTCTGTTAGTGATTTTACTTTTTGTGCTTCTGCATCTATTTTTCTATGATTTTATTTTGATTGCTCCTTCTTTTGTTTTTCTATGATTTTGTTTTTACAAGTGATCTTTAATTCTGTTTTTTTTTATTTTGTGAATTGCGTAATTATGCAGTTTGTTGCTCACTGCGTCCTGCTCAGTGCTTAGTGCTCACAGCTTCACCACCGCCTCTGCCTCTGGTCTACCTCTGTTCTGCCGTTGTCAATGATTTTAATACATGTTTTGATTTTTGATTGGTGAAATTGCTATGGGTTGAATTCTGTTAATGTAAAATTAGGATTAGGTTTAGAGTTTGAATTCTGTAATTGATAAATTTGGATTGAGTTAGATTCTAGGGTTTGTGAAATTGAGGCTAGGGTTTGTGAAATTGGGACATTTGTATCATAATAATGAATTTAGGGTTTGGTTTCTGTTAAATGAATTTTTTTTATTTTTTTGTTTATTTAAAAAATTTTTGAATAATTAAAAAAACCGAATAAACCGAACCAAACCAAACCGATTTTAATTGGTTTGGTTTGGTTCGGATGGTCTCAGCAAAAAAACCGAACCAAACCGAACCGCAAATTTAATAAACGATCGGATCGGATGGCTTTTTCCTAAATAACCGAACCAAACCGCACCGCAAACACCCCTAGTTGCAGCATAAAACTCTCTGGGATTTAAAATCTTATAAATTAAAAAATAAAATTGCCATAAAATTATTTTTTTCTTAATATTTAACAGACTTTCTAATGTAGTTTTACGTTGTCTCAATAAAACATTGCTAGCCTAATTGTTCTGGAGTAAAATTTATCCACAAGCTTTAATTTTTTACTTTTTAATAAGAATCATACTTAAAGTACATTTCCGATACACGTCATCTTGCTTCGACTGATACAAGGAGTATTACCAGTTACCACTAGAGCTACCTCAAGAGGTTAGATAGATAAATGTAAGAATGGAGAAAAAGCTCAAAAAAGTCCAAAGTTGTGATGTTTTCTCTTAAAAGGTGATAAATCTATATAAAAAGAAATATGAGTGAAAAACATTGAACTAGAAAACATAATCTTAAAAATTATATGAACTTACATAAGTCAGTCTTGTTAGTTGCATCAACTGATTTTCTTTTAACAGAAGAAAACAAAACTTGAGCTTTCTCTCCGTTCTTATCTATCTTGAGGTAGCTTTGATAATACTCCTCAATTTTGGACCCTGAATCTACAATGCAGGATGTACTACCATATTGTACACTTCCCACAGCATTATCCGTGAAGGGAAAACAATCTGTTACCCATATAGACACAGGAATGAACAATTATATTTAAGAGAAGAATTTGTCTACCTAACTATTTTTTAAAAGTGTGGGTTAAAAATATGGTATTGAATTTTTAGACAAAAAAATTAGATTTATAACTAAAAATATTGGCAAAAATAATAAATTATGCTCGCCTTGAGTTTTTTTCATCCTTTAATTAGTCATCAACATTAACAACTTTATTTTATTGTAAATTATTTAATTTATCTTTATTTGTTACAAAATTTAAGATTTAGGATTAGGATTTAAAATATAAAACTTAGGATGATCTGCAACAAATGGTAGGTGGCTCACGAAAAATGAAATTATAGTGTATAAAAAAGAGAAAAAGAGAAAGAAATAAAAAATATTTTAAAAAAAATTAATTAATATTAATTAAAAATATTAATTTTTCTAGTTTGTTGTTATTAAAATACACTCTATTTTGTTCCCAATGAAAAAAAAAAAGGCTTTTTATTTTGACGACTAAAATGGTCTTTTCAGGTATAATCATTGTTAGCGTCGTTCATATGGGTGAGCCAATACATTAGTCCCATTCTTTTTTATTCGAATTTTTTTTTATTCAAAATTTTTCTTTTTATAACTCTCTAGAACTAGAGGCCTGAAGAAAGTTTCTTAATCCAAAACTATATCCGAAACGAAAAAAGAAAAAGAAAAACTGATTTCCCTAGTATAATTCCAATTCGATAATAATAAACTACGAAATCCCAAAAAAGGCGTTATGCCTTGGTATTTATTGTTAGGACTTCAAATATTATTACTATCAGTAATTTTTATTTCTCAAGTACTATCACCTTATCCCGTATGATGAGGGTATTTTATTACTGTTATGCACATAGTTAAAATGAGTAGAATGATCTGGTGTCTAAGAATAATTAAGGGCAGTTGGATTGGATTTTTTTAACCGAGAGAAGAGAAAATCTTTAAGTTTAGAAGGAAAAGGGAAGGGAAGAGATACTGAGGATATCTCAAATTTCTAATTTGAAACTTGAGAGAGCAGTTGGGTCTCTTTAATACCTAACCATATTTATTCTTTAATTTTCGATTAATATATATTATTGTCCATAGTATTTTCTAATCCAACAAGTAAATGACTAATTCGTCGCGGATCTAAACTCTATTTAAAAGTCTGCTACTGGCCAATGAGTTACTACATGTACAAGATAGAGTTCAAACTCCTGACACTTATTTAAACTTTAAAGTGATGAGTGAGCTAATTACTCGACAAGTTCAAGTTAGAATGTTTCAATTTTGTTCTTCGTCTGATAATAGGTTTCCAACATTTATACCCCAAACAAAAAGACTAAAATATAGTGTACCAATTTGCTTACTCAAACTAAATTCATTAAGCTTGTGGGTTATTTAAACCAGATCAAAATGAATAATATATTTTGATAAAGTAGAAGAGAAGGTTAGCTTGTAGAAGGCGAAAGTACTCAATAAAACAGGTTAGTTAGTTCTTATTAAAACTATTCTGAACAGCTTGCCGGTCTACTATTTGAGCCTGTATAAAATGTCGAAGGCAGTGGCAGACAAGCTAATTTCGTTACAGAAAAAATTTCTATGGAGCAAGGAGGAAGGTATGCATAGTATGGCGTTGGTTAAGTGGGAAGTAGTCCAAACTCCTAAAAAATTGGGTGGACTGGGAGTGGGTGATGTTGTGGTTAGGAACACAGCCCTTCTTTTCAAGTGGTGGTGGCGGTTCTCAAAAGAGGAGTGTCATTTATGGAAGAAGGTTGTATGCTCCTGCCACAACTTGAACCCCAATGTGATGTTGCAATCTCAGACACTGCCTAGTCAAGGAGGTCCTTGGAAAGATATCCATCAGTTGCGGATCAAAGACGCTGTCTATGGAGGTGGGTGATGAAATGCGGACCCGGTTCTGGAAAGACACTTGGCTAGAAAGTGGGATGTTAAAGTCGAGTTTTTCGAGGCTTTTCTCTGTTTCAAACTAAAGAGGATCTGTCATAGGGGACTGTGAATTTTGGGACGGGTTAGAGTGGATTTGGAATTTCTAGTGGAGGAGAGAATTATTCCATTGGAAATTGGAACTAATGGATCATTTGCATGAGATCTTACGGCCCGTAAAGTTAGCATGTGATACTCAGGATAGAATTTTTTGGAAGTTTGACAAGGAAGGGATATTTTCAACTAACTCTTTTGTGCAGGTAATACAGGCAGAAACACTTCCAGAGGACATCTCCAGTTACAGTTTCACCAAAACAGTATGGAAAGGCTTGGTTCCGCCACGAGTGGAGTTATTTGCTTGGTTTGTTCTGATAGGCAAAGTGAATACTAAAGAACAGTTGCTTAGGCTAGGAAGTATTAGCTAGGGTGATCACGTGTGTGTATTGTGTAATAAAGATGTTGAACATATCTATCACTTGTTTCTTGGTTGCGAATTTACTTGGCAGGTGTGGGGTGCTTGGCTATCTGACCTTAGGAGGCAGTGGGCTATTCCGAGTTCATTGAAAGAACATTTTGAGAGTTGGACAGTAGTTGTCAACAGAAAAGAAGAGCAGAACAAGTGGTTCATATGTTTTTTTGCAGTTATTTGGAATGTGTGGCTAGAGAGGAACGAACAGATTTTTAATAACAATGAGTCTGGAGTAGAAGCGGTGTTCCACAGATCTTTGATCAGTTAGAGAGATTGGTGTAGCTTGGATCCCTTTTGTTGTTGATGGCAATACCATAATTACACATGGGATTGTTTCTAGGCATTATGTTTTTGGTTCTTGTATTTTGTTGTGAGATTCTCTTGGTGACCTTGCCGCTCCACTTTATTATATTGAGCTCTTTTGTTAAAAAAAGGAAAAATCTAGGAGACCAGCAACTTTATTAAATTTTGGCCAGCATGTAACCAGTAAGAAAAAGTGAGTCATTAGATAAAATCTCACACCAATCTCACACCATTAAAATCATCATTGATGGCTATTTGATAGTTACAAGTCACAAAAATTGCTATTCCTAACACTCCTAAAAAAAATATATTTTTTTATTTGTTAACTTACTGTTTTATACAAATTACTGTTCGTTCATTCTCTAATTATGGAATTTTCATTTCATTAGCACATTTGACTTTATTTTTCTTCACAATAAAAAGATTAAACAACACTTTTTTTATAGGTTACAAGCAATACACTTGAGTATTGGTTATTTGCTTAGAGAACGAAAATAGTTGTGCAAAAATGATATTCCAAGAAAGAAGGTATGATAGAATGCAAGGCAGAAGTTACAAAAAAAATTATAAAGCCTCACCTCCAAGCACGCTATTGAAGTCATCATCTGAATCCGAATCATGATCAAGAATACTAACTGAGTCAAACCAAGCCTCTTCTTGGATTTTTCCTGTAAAATACCATGTAATAACTTCGCTCAACATGTTTATCAAATTATGCCTATAAATTACCATGTTTCTCCGTTTACATTTTCCATTTTTATTTCAGAACACGACTTTTTCGTTTACATAAAAAGTAAAATTCACTAAAAATGAAAATAGAAATGAAATCAACATTTGCATTCCGTTTCTATTTTTATTATTATCTATTTTATTTTTAGTATTTTTTTTATTTTATTTTTTTTCGATACTTTTTAATTCGATAGATTAAAGACTAATTTAACATAAATTTAAATTTTATTTAACAATTTGTTATTTGTCAATGATTTGACGCATATATACAACAGAATTCTAACACTTCTTAAATGAATTAATAAGATAACTATTATACTAACTAAAGTTAATTAGTATTTTTTATTTTTAAAATTTTATTAAAAAATAAAAAAACTAAAAATAATAATTTTTTTAAAATATTATTTATCTATCAAAATTAATTATTAAAATTAATCACTAATATATTTATATAAATATATATGTTATTTAATTTATTTTTAATATATATTTATATTTTAATATATATTTTATACTAATAAAATAATTTTGATTTCGATGGTTGCCAATGATGGACACCTAAGATAGTTGTTTCTTTTCCCTTCACAATGAAAATTCAAAATTCCTGAAAATCAAAACAGAAATAAAAACGCAAAGAAACGCATCCTTATCACATAAACGAGGGAGACGAAGAGGATAGATACCGTTGGCATCGATTTGAGTATGATATTGGAGCTGAGTAACATGAATCTTCTTATCAGATCTCTTGGCACCACCCTTATCAATCTCCATTTGAATGTAATCACTAAGAGTGAAATCAGCTCCCACTCCTGCATTGCTAAGCCTCTTCAATGGCGGCATGTCGACGGGGATGGCGGTGGCCATGTTCCCTCTTCTCTTTCCATTTTTGTGATTCTTCCTCTTGTGATTCTTCCCACCCTTCTTCCCAGTTGGGTTTGAAGCACAGCTTCCCATTGTAGAGTTAGCTAGCTTTCTTACTAATCCAGCCAACATTTTTGCTTCTTGCTTTTACTTTCTTCTGTCCCTCCAAAAATTGATCAATTGCGCTGCTGCAAAACAGAAAGAACCCGCCAACAACAATTATCAATCAATGTTTACATCAGAATAGGAAATAAAAAGTGCACACTAAAAAACAAAACATAGAATTAATTAAACATGCCTAAATTAAATTATAGATTTTAGATACATATAGCCATAAAAAATATACTAGGATTGGAAAAACGAACATTTAAGGGATGAACTAAATTTAATTAAAATTGAGATATAACAGCAAATATAGTCATAGGTATACCTTACAACAATATCAAGTTAAATTAAACTAATGTTCCAGAGTTTTTCGTCACCAGGAGGCCATGTAGGCTATTTCACAAAGCAATGACTTCACACTATCCGTTGAAGATAGCCTGAACAAAACAATAATTATTCAGATTTAATTTAAAATACAAGAAAAGAAATAATTAAATAATTTAAATTCATTAATCAATGCTCAAGTTGGGCAAAAAAAATAAATAAATAAACGAAGGTTCTCGGTAACTATATAGCATTATTATATTTTTCATTATTCAGCAATAATTAGACTTAACTTCAATTCAAAAACAAGAATATAATGTGTTAAACATCGTCCTTATTCATGTCGTGAGGGGAAAACAGAATACAAGGTTATATTATGATTATGATAATGCTGCAAATGTTTAAGGAAGTAACACTTTTGAGCAAAGACACGTGAAAAATTATGAGAGGAAAACATCAAATTGGGTGAAGGCCTATAATAAACGCATGCATGAAGGAGCTAATAACATAATATAAAAATGGTATGTGACTTTCAATATTTCTCAATATGTTCTTCATCCATGAACATAATGATAATAATAATAATAATACTAATAAAAGAAAAAAGAAGCCAAGAAGAAGAATAAGAAGAGGAACCTGAGGAAGGTAGAAGCATGAAGAAAGAAAAAGGAGAAAATGAAAAGAGGATCCTTCGTTCCCAGAAAAGGAACTAGGATTCCTCTCTTTTTTTTGTTTTTATTTTTGTTTGTCTTTTTTTTTCTCTCTTTGGAATGGAATGGATTATGGAGGAAGAAGAAGACGAAGGGAAGAAAAAGGTTACAGTTTTCGTAAAAATGGGGAGAGAGAGAAAGAACTGCAGCAAAGAGAGAGAGAAAGAGAGAGCGGTGAATTCGGATCCATATTGCATTGTTGTCGCACGCACTCTCCTTTCCTTTCAAATCTGTTTCTATCTTTCTTTGTCTCAGTTCCCTCTTCTTCCTCATCTCTTGTTATATCTATCTGTTTTTAACTTTTAATTTGTTTCAGCAAAGCCTTTTATTTTAGAAAACATTTTTTTTCCTTCGATAATTAAGTAATGATAAATATTAGCATAAATAAATTTGAGTATGAAAATTTAAAGAATCATCTATCTTTTAAATATTAATTAATACGTAATAAATTAAATTGTTGATACAATAATAAAAAAATATTTAATAATAAAAAGAATTAATAAAAAATAATCAAAATTTATTTTATTTAATATTTATTAATTATTATAACAATTAATAAATACTAAATAAGATCATTTTAGTTTTTTTTTTGTTTCGCTGGCATTATCAATAATAATATATATAATGTATATAATTATTAACAGATATTTTATCAAGACTAAAACCTAATTTAAGTTATAAAATTTTTTAAATGATATGTTTTCAATATATTTGACATGTGAATTCGTAAGTTCTATTTTGAACTAAATTTAAAGAAATATATTAAATAAAAAATTTGATAAATTATTTAAGGTGTTTAAATTTTAAATTTAATTTTTACTCAACATTTTATTTTTTGTCTCTTCCAAATTTCTAAAACATTGGTGAAATTATTCTCGTCACGCTTCTATCAAATAAAAGGTTTCTTAGTTGTAAAGACATACAAGACAGACAAAAAAATACAGATAAAATATAATTACAACAAGTACGATAAATAGCAGATAAGCATGGTAAATCAATTAGGCAAAATAAAATAATGCACACTTAAAGAGAACATACAAATGTATATGATGAATGCCTACTCTATGGCTGATGAGTCTCATCTGTCGGTTATATAGTCAAACCTAATATGTTCGGTAGCTAACCCTGGGCAGGCCCTCCATGCGCACATTCTCAAGAGTCTATGCATATAATCTCAATCATTCATTTATCATCTCATTGGGAGAATTTTTGGGGAGTTAATTAGTGCCCAACCATATCTTGCAAAGTAGGGTCAATAGAGTATTGTGTCTCAACCTAGAGCAAGTGGTGGCAAGCCACTGCATCTACCTAGGAAAACTCGTTTCTCAGATAAATAAAAATGCATATGTCATAATCATTCAATATCAATCAATCATTATCAATACAACTTTCGTTTATAATAATTTTGACATTCCGCACTTTCTCAATCAATCAACATTAATTTCATCATCATTCATACCATATTCAACTTCATTTAAAAGTCTCAATTCAAGTTCTTCCCTTTGTAACCCCCTTCATTGTATACTCTTTCTCCTATACTTAAAAACTAGGAATTGAGACTTAGAAGGTAGTTATAGAGGTTTGGAGAGTTAGAGAATCAATTAAAAACTAAAAAAAAAAAAAACACACTTTTTAAAAAAGTTGGGGTCATGCGTATGCATGTCCATGCCTACATATGCATCATGCATGGGTGTAAAGAAGCCAAAGTCGCGTACGTAAGCACTATCGGCGTACATGAGCTCATGAAACAGAAGGGATTTCCGCATACGTAGTCCCTTAGTTGCATGCGTGTGAGTATGAAAATAGCATTTTCGCGTACGCATGTTCGACCCCGTGTACGCATGAGTGAAAATCCAACATTTTCGCGTATGCAGACTATGTCCACCTACGCAGGACGTCTAGGCAAATCCCAGAGTCCACGTCGCGTGTATATTCGCGTACGCAAGTTAAACCAAGGTTTTAAAAAGAGTATGCAAACAATGGATTTTGACACCAAACTTCAAAAGCGCATATTTTCATTAAAAATGATTTTAGTTTGTTTTTTGAATGTCATAAACTGTATAGACTCAATTTTCATTTGAAATAAGTTTGACAAAATTTGAGATTTCGAAAATCAAGTTATGACCCATTGAAATTGGTCAAAAATTAAATCAAGTTTTTACCAAAAACACTAAACCTCTATTTTTACCAAAACCTCAATCCAAAACCAATAAAACACCCTCCAAAACAATACCAATTACATTTCAAGCAATGTCATATCCATTTCATCTCTTTCACAACATACCAATACTCAAGTTTTATCATTTTCATCCCAAATGATCCATAACCAAAACAACACAATTCCTTATTCATCAAAATATCATCATCACAATTCATTGTCATCACCAATCATCACAATCATTAATAATCAACATATTCTCATAATAAACTCAACACTATCACCCAAAATCACTAAACCTTAACAAATTCACATAGTTCAACTTATCCTACGGTTAACTAACCTAAGTTTTCACATAACATTACACATTATCTATGAAAAACTAAAACCATATTTTAGCCAATTCCTCCCTAAACTCTGAACACCTCAAAATTCTCAGTTCAAAAGTTTCAAGTCTTTACCAATCAGATTTTCAGCTCCCAATACTCAACTCAAGCCTCCAACTTTATCAATTTGGTTCTAATTCACATAATTTAATCTAATTGCATATAATATCACCATAATTAACAATAGAGTTTGTTATTTTAATAATTTTATAAGGGTTAAAAGTTTCTATTTTACCGACAGATATTTGAAACAAGACCTAACAAATTTTTAAAATTAATTCACACCTACCATTACCAAAATACAAATTTTCAATACCAAATCTCAAAAATCTTTAAAATTTAAAAAAAAAGGCTGGATAAAAAAAATACAATTATATAATAATTAATTTTTAATGTACATGCAATATTTTGATTTAAATATGCACATAGTATATGTAGTTAAATTCAAAAGCAAACATACTACTAGCACACTTGAAAATGTGTTAAAAAATACACGCACACATACACACATATATATATATATATATATAACGAGTAATTTAACGACTAATGTTTTTGTATAATTAGTATTTTTATACTACTGGCACACTTGAAAATGTGTTAAAAAATACACACACATATATATATATATATATATATATATATAACGAGTAATTTAACGACTAATGTTTTTGTATAATTAGTATTTTTATTTTAAAAAAATCCTAACCCTAAATAATCTTTATCATAAATAATAGTATTATGTGAATATTAAAAATTAATTATTTTTAAGGATGACAACACCCTCCAAAACTTGCAGCTACCTATTCCATTCCAATGAGAATAGGTTGTCTACATGACAGATTTTATTAGGTGACTAAATAAATCAAAATTAATGTGTATCCCACTGTTATATATCCAGTTCAATAAATATATAATATAAATAATATATGTGCATAAAATTTTTATTGAGTATCTTATAAAAATTTTATTATATTATTATAAATATATTTAATTATTAATTTATTATATTTTTTATTATTAGAATAATTTTAACTACTTTTTTTCCAAAGATAGATTGATTAGAAAAAGAAGCTACAGTGTTCAAAGAGGGATAAATACAAGAAATTGGGATTCTCCCATACTAATTGGCAAATTTTACTATTTTAATAGTTAATTGTTTAATTAAAAAATATAAATTTACATATATATATATATATATATATATATATATACTAATTTTTAGTAGTTAAATTTTTGTATATATATAATATTATTCTTATTTTTAAACATATCATTTTAAGATAATATTTTATATTATATATTTATATAAATTTATAAAAAATGATATTATTAAAATAGGAGTTATAATATCAATTTTTTTAAAACTAATCTTAAATTTAGATAAATAATTGAAGTGTCAATAACAATTTTATTCGCGAATATTCAATTCGATCCAATTTAATTGGATAATGTTATCAGTTTAAATTGTTACAGGTAAGATTAGGTGACTGAGTATCGAACTAAAAATTTTTTATTTATATAAAAAACCTTTAATCATTAAATAAAAATTTTTAATTAAAAATTTAACACTTTTATTTATATAAAAATTAAATTTTTTTGTTGATATATAAATATCAAATTATAAATATAAAATCTCATTAAATTATTGAATATTATATTTTTTAATAATTCACAAATAAAATTAAATATCTACAAATTAAAAACGAATAAAATTAAAATTGACATATAATAAATTGATAAATAAAATTAAAATTAGTTATTTGAATCTAAATTCTCTCTTATTCTACCTATTGTCACTATAAACGACAAATAATACCAAACTAATAAAAGAAAATTGTCTAGAATATGCTGCTTGTATACACACAGCACACGGAATGGGAATGAACACGGCACCCACGTTTTCTTTGCTCGCTTGTTGCTGTTCCATTTCGGCAACAAAATTATTATTATTATTATTATTATTATTATTATTATTATTATTATTATTATTATTAAAAATGTTTTTTAATAATATTGAGTAAGTATTTAACAAAATTCTTTTTCATATAAAATATTGACACAATACTTTAAATTTCAATTTTATATGTGGTATTATTTATTATAATTAACCGTCGTATAAAATAGATAATTAAAATATTAATCTTTATATCTTGACAGCCAAAATATTGAGTTGAAAGTATATTCTTATTCTTCTTTTCCTATTTCCGAGAAACAACGATATAGGTGCTGCCGTCCCATGCTTTATCAACCATCTTTGTAAGACGCATAGCGGCATAGGTCCAAAATCCCTAACATTTAATCCATATTTTCCTTTTCGTTTTCCTTTCCTTTTCATTGTTGTATTCCTTTGGAGCCATTGACCACCCTCCTTTTTATTTTATTTTCATTCTCCTCATATATATGTAATTGGAATGTGTCGTCTACTTATTATATCAAGTGTCTAATTTTAATAAAATATATTACTTTATAGAATAATTAAAATATATTAATACTAAATAAATTAAAATAATTGATTGATAATTTACATAGAAAATATCTTCTCAACTGAAATAATATTGTTATAAACGAATTAATTTTGATATACTATTTTTAAAAATTGTAAATCTTTTAAGTAATGAAAAAAATAACAAAGTCAATATAGTTAGATACCAGGATTATTTTTATCTAAAAATAATAAATATATAATTTATCAAAATAGATAGAAATAAAGAAAATTACACATTATGTTTGAATATCTTATGTAAAAAGGTATTTTTATCTATCAATTATGTTTGGGTATTTTTTTGGTGACTAATTATGTTTGGGTATAACAATATAAAACTACTTTTTTGTTTTATTACATGAAAAACATCTTTTTTAAAAGGAAAAAAATCTTTTAAAAAAATGTAAATAACAGCTTCTCAAAAAAGATATATTTTTTTATTTTACTAGTGCTTTTACTTTTACTATTAGAAATTTGCCAAATACATTAAAAAATAAAAGAAGATTTTTTTTAATAAAATAATGGCGCCCAAACATGCACTATGAAGTATGAAATGAGACATGTGTAATTTTGGAGAACGAAATATTAATTAATATGAAAAAGAAAAAAAATTGGTATTTATAATATGATTTGGAATTTCGTATTGATTATAAAATTAAGATAAACTCAATTCAAAAGATATAATTTGTTATCATTTATATTAAATGAGTTTACTTTAATTTTTTTATTTAATTAAATTTGAAGATTGTGATAGGCTTAGAGAAGGGGTTGAATTTATGCCTTCCTTTTAAGTTGCTATTATGACCTTTTTAAATCAAACTTTTAATTCTGATTCTGTTTGTACTCAACAGTGAAAATTTATGAGACAATTTATTTTTGTCTCATGAATATCAGAAAACAGAACATAGTAGAGAAGAGAAAAGCTAACACCAGCATATATCTTGGTTCGATTGCCTTGTGCTATGCAACCTACGTCCAGTCTCTTCCACAACAATGGAGGAATTTCTACTATAGTTAAAAGTATTACATACACCAATTTCACACTCAAGTTCTAACCTAACTTGACATTGGCTATGCTAACACCCAACTATTCACTCTTAGTGCTAACCCAACTAAGAAAGGGATACCCTACAGGTACAAGATACAAGACACTTAACTAACCTAAAGAAATCAGAAAATAACTCTAGGCTTTTCTCTCAAGTGTATCACTCAACCTTTTTCCACTCATGGCTTTTACTTGAGCTTTCTCACTTATGCCTTTTCTCACAAGAAATTACAAAAAGATAAACATAGAAAAGTACATCACAATCTGTAAAACATGAAGGAGATTGACTTCATCAACAGCCTCTTAGCTATGTGCAAAATCAGATTTGCAAACCTCAGATACAGTTCTTCAGTATTGGCCGAATGCTTCTTTGAAAGAAAGCATTATCCAAGTAGAGAAACTTCTTTGCAGAACACTATTCTCAAACTCTGATTTTTCTCTCTTTAGTTCTAAATAAGTAGAAAGTCTTCTTTTATCTCCTTGCATGTTGCTTGGTTCTTCTTCCTAGGTCAACTCCTTGAGCCTTGAGCTTCACCAACACACCACATCACCTTTTTTCCAGTTAATCCCCAAATTGAAAGTTTGAGTCTGACCTTCTTTCTTGACCGAAAGCCTCATGACATCATAAACAGATGTTTCCAATGGTAAAATCCTATCTCAGCCATTGAAAACCAACTTGATCCCCAAGATACACTTGTGATCGTGGATGCACAACAGTGTAGAACAGAGAACACTTTTTTCATTTATCCAAAAATGGTAAAGCAGAAGATTTGAGATGAAGTGAAGAAAGTAAGTTGCATGCAAATGGAAATAAATCACCTTTTAATTTCTGACTTAGTTTAATATGGATTGATGTGGGTGATTAGATCTTTACTTTATGATTAAGCTTTCTCTTTCTTTCTTCTTTGATAAAATGAGCAGCAAAGGAAGCTTTCTCTCTCTTTTTCTTTTTGTGTATTATCCGAAAGACCAAGCTTGCGACCAAGAACTCTCCTTTTCTTCTAGGATGTGAACCCTAGCATAGCCATCTTGTCATGCGTGGGTGAGAAAAGAAAAGAACGAGAATAGAGAGTTGGTTCCGTGAAGAAGGGATTAGTTCAGATGCAAATGAGTTTTAGTTACTTGGTTAGCCACTAAGTTAGATAAGGAATAGACTTGGATCACCTAATGGGCTTGTTTATGAATATGGGCTCACTTCATCAAATACGAGGCCTTTGAGATTAGACTTTCTCTTTCTTTCTTCTTTGATGAAATGAGTAGGAAGGATGAAGCTCTCTTTTTTGTGTTTTGTTGCTGAAGCAATAAGAGAGAGTGAAGACTTCAATCTTGTATGAGAAGTTTGGTAGGATCAACTTGGGTTGATGAACACGGACTTGGATCGGGTTTGATTTGCTTGGCCCGTTGGTTCCTTTCTTTGTTTTCTTTTGGGCTTATGCTTCTGTTATCAGCCCACCAGCCTTGATGCCTTGATCTAATTTTATCCAATTGGGCTGCTGAATTGATTTGTGGCCTGCATCACTTCAACCAAAATAATCAAAACTAATTATTTAATTTACCCAATAAATTAATATTTATCATTATTAATTAATCTAGTTAATTTCTTAACTCAACAAAATTCAATTTGAATTACAAAAAATTTATACGTAAAGAAAAAAATATTAAGATCAATATATTTTATCGATTTAAGTTAATATTTTGGACTAACATATAACTTTTATATTATTAGAATTTAAAATTTTGAATTTAAATTTTAAAATTTAATTTATAATATTTTAAATTGATTAAATATTAATTAAAAATAATAAATTCTATATTTATTTTATTTAAATAAAAGAAAAGAAATCCTTAGACAACTACTGTTCTATATAGTATTTAATATTGTATTGATGTGAATATTAATATGATATCAACCTACCAAGTTGTCATTTTTCTCTCTCCTTGTTTTCTTTTCATCTCTCTGTGATCCGGGAAGAAGAAGAGGAAGAAGAAGAAGATGAACGTGGATCTGGAGTCGCTGGCGGAGGCCACTTCCGGTGCCATTGGATCACTCTTAAGCACCACCATCCTCTACCCTCTCGACACCTGCAAGACCAAGTATCAAGCTGAGGCTCGTTCCCATGGCCGCCAAAGATACAAGTAAACATCCAACTACCCCATCTCTCTCTCTCTCTCTCTCTCTCTCTCTCTCTCTCTCTCTCTCTCTCTTATTATTATTATTATTATTATTATTATCTTTGCGATAATTCCCCCACTTTTGATCCCTTTCATTCATAATTCAATCTTTGTTCTCGATTCTCAATTCTCTTGTTAATATCGGTTGAATTTTATCCAGTGCTTCAACGCTCTGAACTGATCATGCGGAGAAGAACGTCGAATCAATTCATTTTTTTTTTATTATGATTCATATTGAGTATTTGTGTTATAGTTTTTTATCTATTGTGAGACCAGCTACCTGCATAATTGCCCTTCTTTTTTAGTTTCATGTATTTCTGGCTATGTATTAGTATCCCATTTTTCTCATGTACCTATTCAAGAATATATGGTACTTTCTTTGGGAACATGAAAGGTGCAACTTTATATATGATCAAGTTTTATCGTTCAAACTGTTGGAATGATTCTAGTTTCGTTTATGTTGGCCCCTTTTTGCATTACAGAAGGTCCGAATTAGAGGTAGAGCTTTTGAGCTTTGATATAAATGTCCCATAATTCATATTACCTCCTTTAAAAAGGGGTCAATTTGTACAAAGTTGTGTGTTAAAAATAATGTATCTAAACATGTTACTTTGTCCAAATTGACAGTTTAGTAGTTGTTGTTTTCCCTAATGGGATGGAGTACAAAAAGAATGGCCCTGGGTGTGCTTTTTGAAAAACATTAATTGGTCGTCTGCATAGTCTTGATTTTAAATTTAAGCTTCTAGAATGTATATAAGCACCAATCTGGATCAACATTAATCATTAAGAAATGAAGTGACAAAATTAGTAGAGAGATTGAATTGAGGAAAACTGTGTTATAAATATCAAATTTTTGTATTCTTGCTGAATATGCAGGGTTAATTAATAAATAATGTACGTATCTGGTGGAATGTTTGTTTTTTTTTTTTTAATATACTCGTAATTTCATTTAATTTGCTCTTAATTCTTCAGGAATCTCTCTGATGTGTTATTGGAGGCAATAGCAAATCGCCAGGTGCTTTCGCTTTACCAGGGCCTCGGAACAAAGAATCTCCAGTCCTTCATTTCACAGTTTGTCTACTTCTATGGTTATAGCTACTTTAAAAGACTGTATCTGGAAAAGAGTGGATACAAGTCTATCGGAACAAGAGCAAACTTGCTAATTGCTGCTGCTGCTGGGGCTTGCACAGCTGTTGTGACTCAGGTGAGGCAGCATTAACTCTTCCAAGTATCTATACCAATTATTAGTATGTGTGTATTGCTGTCTGAGCTATGATGAAGTTGTGATTCAAATCTTTTATGGTTAGGGTGTCATGGTATATAGAACCCAAAGGAGAGGATCTAATGCAACTTTAGAATAAAATAGTTTCCATCATTTTGTTACAGGGGAATAAAAAACATGTTATTCTATTAAGCTTGTGATACTTATATGGGTGTTTACTCTATTATATGTTACAATCTATAACACATTATTTTCTGTTTTTGCATGATTTATATGGTAACTTATTAAGTTTAATACAAGAGAATCTCATTGATGACTATGTAGCCCCTGGATACAGCTTCTTCAAGGATGCAGACAAGTGACTTTGGAAAGTCTAAAGGGCTATTGCACACCCTTACCGAAGGCACCTGGAGTGATGCTTTCGATGGCCTCAGCATTTCCTTGTTACTGACCTCTAATCCTGCAATTCAGGTAAAGTAATCTGTAGCCTGTGCATGTTCTTTCTGTTAAGTTACATTTCAGTTGGAAATCTCTCTTGAGACAGAAATAGCTTAATGTGTAATTATCATATCCTTCAGTATACAGTGTTTGACCAGCTGAAACAACGAGCACTGAAGAATAAACAAAACAAAGATGATAAAGCATCCCTTTCTGCATTTATGGCGTTTGTTTTGGGTGCAATTTCCAAGAGTGTGGCTACCTGTTTAACTTATCCAGCCATCAGGTGTATAAAATTGTTCACTGCTACTTTTGTTTGGCTTGTGAACTTTGTTTCCTAGGACCGTTCTGAGCTCTTGTTTTTGCATATAGGTGCAAAGTCATCATTCAATCTGCAAACTCAGAGGAAGCAAACACCAAAAAAGAGATTAAGAAACAACAGAAAACAATCTCTGCAGTACTCTATGGAATTTGGAAAGCAGAGGGCATATTGGGATATTTCAAAGGATTGAAGGCTCAGATTTTAAAAACCGTTTTGAGCTCAGCACTCCTCCTAATGATCAAGGAAAAGATTTCTGCCACCACTTGGGTTCTTATACTTGCAATTAGAAGGTTTCTATTACTCCCTAGCCCTAGGGTAAAAAGCTTGTAAGTTATAATAGTGGTTATTGGAGGAAGGAGCTTCAATCCATTGTGGATAGTGGATTACGGTTGGTGCAATGTCTACCGAAAGAGTCATTTTTCTGAAGCTAAGGCATCGAAAATGAATTATGACTTCTCGTTGGTCCTCTTTCCATAGGTTTTGATATAGAATGACTACTCCAAGAAATTAAGGAAATACTGATAGAGTTAAGCAATGAAGAAACTCTTCAAGATAAATGCGTTGTTAGTATTGATTTGTTTCATTTCTTGTTTTGGGTTTGGCTGATGTATATGCTGTGAAACCTTGAATTAGAAGGGTGTTAGTTAAGAGTAGCTTAGGAGTTTTACAAATAAGCACCCTTTTTTTGTGTATGTACTCACATTTATTCCCTATTTATAAATTTTGAGTAAGTTTTCCTAGTTTTCAAGTGTGATAGATTTCATTTTAGTATGTTACTAAGTACCCATAGTTCTATGCCCCTTTTTTTCGAGTGAGTCTTTCACTCTCAAATGGAGCTACATATTGCATTAGTAAGTTTCTTTTGTTTTCATGCTTTCTTTCTGTTTCTTATTTTAGATGGATAACTTTTCCTACTCTCCAGTTTGTCACTCATTCTCCTGAAATTCATCGAGCTATGTTAATAAAATTAGGTTGCTTAGGATGATTTCTTAAACTGCATCCTCTTTTGCGTCCCTCTGGTGTGTCTGGTTGCATGTTCTGTTTCTTCTTGTCATTGAATTTTAGCATTTATTTTTCACATGTAAGATGTTGGTTTAGATTTCATTTTGAATTACTTGATTGTTTCTGTGCGTCTTGTATCTAGTCTTGTTTGGATGTTTCATAAAATTGTGCTAAACAAGCTGGTTTGGAAGGGTGTTCATCACGTTGTCCAAAACCAATGGCTGACATGAGTGACTAGTGATGCAAATTTGATCTTTATTTTAGCTTTTGTAATATGATTGGACTATAGTGAACAATTGTAATATGGTGAATACTTGATGTTGTCTTATCTAGCCTCTGAATCCATGTTTTGTTAAACCATGAAGGGACATGGCATCTAAATACAGAAGAAAATGGTACGCAATCATCCGCAGTCTCCTTTCTATTTCTTCTTGCATGTACTTTCACCTTTGGCAAAATATTAGTGCTAGATACGTAATATATGCATCACTAGCAGAATTAATGACATGCAGCATTAGTATCAATAGTTCAATACTATGAAAGCCCCAATAATTTATTGCAAGTCTGTAACACACTTTCTTTACCATTTGTAAAAAGAGAAAAGCTCCACGACCAAGTAAAATATCTAATTAAGTTGTTATCGGGTTTTAAATTTATGTGTGCGCATTCTTTTTTACTCATGTTGCTGCTGCATTTTCTTCTTCTTCACACCTGTTGTCGCCACCACTACCACCTCCCCCTTCTCTTTTTTTATTTGAATTTCTTCTCCTCCTTTTTTTTCCTCCTCCTTCTCCTCTATCTTCATCGTCATCGTCTTTATTATCATTATTATCAATATCATTATTGTCATCATCATCGTCTTTTTCTTATACGTATTACAGTTCAAATCAAAATGCATTGAAATTCTTAATGATGACGACATACAAATTCATTTCAAAACAAGCTCATACCAAGTACACCTTATTTAAATATAGAATGCACTGAAATTGAATCCAGAATGCACTAAGATTACTTAATGATAACTCAAAACTCCTCCTCTTCCTTCTTCTTCTTCTTCATTATCATCATTTTCTTCTTTTCTTGTTCATCTTCTCCTTTTTATTTTTTCTTCTCATAATTCTTGTTTTACTCTCTTAACAAGAATAAAAAAAATCAAATAAAGAAAAAGAAGAAGAAACACATAATGTTGCAAAATCAATCGAAAAAGAAAGAACTTACATTTATTCAACTAAATAAAATTGCAATACAGTACAAACAAGTTCATTCAAATATAATATAAGTAGATCTACTAAAAGAAAAAATAAGAAAGAAAAGAAGAATAAAAAAAGAAAAAAAATACAGCATTAAAAAAATGACAATTTTGTACTTTTATAGCAAAATTTTGGTGTCAAAACGAAAAAATTTATGTGTTATTATTAAGAAATTTTGGTATTATTGTTCTGATAAATTTTGCTTAACTCTTTCTTTTTCTCTTCATCTTCCTGTTTCTTCTCTTTCTTTTTCATCTTTTTCTTATTCTTATTTTATTTTTTCATAAATTTTTTGTTTTGTTCTTTTAAAAAAAATAAAACAAAAAAAAAATAAAAAAATAACTGCAATATCACATGAGAAAAAAGAAAAGAAGAAGAAGAAACAAAAATAAAACGCAACATCAATACCAATAAAAAAAGGAAGAGGCACATGAAAAAATACAAAAAAAACATGAATAAGAAGAATAGCATAATTTTATGCACATGTTATGTGAGTGAGTTTTATTGGATTTGGACTAACATAATTAAACTTAATTGTCAAAAAAATTTGAATGGCTAACGAGACTCTTATGAAATAGTTAATGGGCCTATGAAAGGCTCATGTGCTAGCTTGTAGCTTGTAGACGGTAGCTAATTAGCACCTAAGTAAAACATATCCTAAGATTATTTCTGCGAGAACTACTCAAAGCACAGCTAAGTTCGACCAAAAAAAAAAAAGCACAGCTAAGTTTCCTTACCATTAGGGACTCTCTTTATTAGGTAAAGATAGATGAGATTATCATGAAAAATAAGTGCACACAAGCAACGTCTTCATCTTACATGGATCATTACAAGTTTGCAACTAGACATCTTGATGAGTCAATTAAATTTGTTACCAAAAGTGTGCTATGTGGTTGACTTGACTTTAAATTTGTGCTTCTTTGGTGTGTTTTTTTTTCTTTAGTAAGAGAAGGGGCAATAAAAGCCCAAGAGATTACAATTAGAAACATAAGAAGGCAATATAGCCACAATTGAGGCTTGGATAAATGACAGACTTACCTGTTTCATTGAGAGTTGAACTAGGGTTTGAGTCTTAAGTGAAAAATATAGAACTCATGTACTAATAGTGATAGTGATAGTGTGTGTTGTGTAAGGCCAAAAAAAAAAAGTAACATAATTTTTCTAAAATTAATTTGGATTGGTCGAATAATTAACTCACTCGTTCACTTAATTAAATATTGAGATTTGAATTTAATATTGTATATGCAATAACCCATTATTGATCCACAATAAATTAGTCATTATATTGTCGAACTAAAAATATCGTGGAGAAAAATAGCTCCTTTAACATTGTTAGCAAGAATTATTCTTAAATAGTTGGGTGGTTGATTTATAAACACAAATCCAAGTTAAATCTTTCATACCTTTCTTTACATTTTTGGTTTATTTGTCAATGAAATTTATCAAATCCTTCAATTTCTTTAAACATATTTGACTCTAATTTAATGTGATTATATCTTTTTGAAAATTTTTTAAATATATCGATATACTAATATTTTAACAAATTTTAATCGTTGACCTTAATTATATATTATATATATTTTTTATAATTAAGATCAATAATTATACTAAAATATCAGTATATCTAAATTTTTTTTTATCCTTTTTCTAGAAACAAAGAAATAGATAATACCCGGTTAATTTTACGTTACTAATATACATTAATAGAAAAGAAAAAAAACACACGCACTCCCACCAATACCAAAACTGACTATAAAGGACATAGATAAAATTTTCTCTATTTAATAAACCCATCGTCAATTGAGCATTGGCATTTGACACGGTGAGTAAATAATCCTACCCTACATATTATGTAAGTGTTTAGAATGGCATATGATGGCATAATAATATGAAAAATCTAATTAAAAATATTAAAAAATATTAAATATATTGTGATAAAAATAGGATATGGATGTTTATTTACTATGAACGACTCATATTCTCAAGGAAGAAGTACATTAAAGAAGTATTAAAAAAAATTAAAAATATAAATATGTTAGAACTTTTTTTTTTAAAATATTGGACTAAAGGTGGTGTTACCCACTAGAATGATCGAAATGGAGAGTTTAACGGCGCTATGGGAGCTGTCAGATGCTCCGAGAAAGATGTCAAAGCCGTTTTGTGGAAAATGTCACTGACGTGTTGATGAAAACGTCACCGACATTTTGTTGTGTATGATCAACACGTGGCAGATTCCTCTCTCTTCCCACACGTTGATTAAAACGCCAACTCCATTCGTCTTTCATTCTTTCTTCTTCAGTCCATAGTCTCCATTATTCATTCTGTTTGAAGAAGTTGGAAGTTACCAATTTCTTACCCTACATTCCCACAATAAAAAAAGGCAACCCCACATTCCCGCAACAAGCAGTCAAAGATAGAAAAAAATTAGTATTTTAAACGTTTTATTAGTAGTTAGTTAGGGTTAATCCTATTGTTTTGAACTAAAAGTAAAAAAAAAAAACAGTATATAATATTTTTAAAATAATTTTTTGATTACATAGATAAATAAATTAATTATTAGTTGATTAGGAGTAGTTAAAAAATATATTTTTTTGTTATAGTTATAGTAATAGTATTGATTGTTAGCGTTGATAAATTATCGTTAGTGTGTATTATTCGTTGAATGTTAGTATACATTTTTTTAATTTTAATTTTGTTTAATTATTTTTTTTAAAAAACAGGATTTTTATTAATTTTAGTTTGATTTTATATAATTTATGTGACAAACAGGCCGCTTTAGAATTTTAGTTTTGTTTTAATTTTTACTTTTTTTTTGAAAAATAGACATTTTTAGTAATTTTAGTTATATTTTAAATAATTTATTAGAAAAAATTTAACAATTTTATTTTTATTTAAAATAATTGATTTCAAAACAAAATTCTTTATTTAATTCGAATATAATTTTTTAGTGATTTAGGTTTTTAGGTTAAAATTTAACTAAAATATATAGCCTTGATTATTATTTAATGACTATAGGTTATTTTAAAATTTTTTTATATAAAATATTAAATGTTTCAGTTTTTATTAGTTTAAATTTTTAGTTAATTTATGTGTAGTGCGTGAAGTTTTTAATAATAAAATTGAATTATATATATATATATATATATATATATATATATATATATCGTTACGTTATTTTATTTTAATTAATTATTGGGAAACAAAATCATTGTTATTAAATTTTAGTATATTTAGTAATTTTAGGCATTTTTGCAATATACATTGAAAAATAATGGAAACAAATTTAGATCGGATAATTAGTAATTCTTAGGATTTGTGTTTAGTAAATAGATTAGGAGTTATTATTATTATTATTGTTTTCAGTAAAAAAAAATATAAGTAACTTCTTTTTATACTATTTTAGCGTAGCGTTAAAGACAAAAATGGAAAAGCGTAACATCACATGTATTGATGAACATATATCAGAATATCTTTAACATCCTAAATATGTAAGTAATTTTTGTGTTTACTGTTATGCTTAAAAATTAATAATTCAATTAGTAATAATAAATTATTTGGATTTTTAGTAATTATTAGTTATATTTGTTACTAAACCGAGTATTAATTTAGTAATATTGACTAGTTCTGGTTATTGACGGTTAGTTATTATTTTTGTTTTCAGGGTTCAAGAAATTTGCACACTAGACACTTACACCAAATAGACTTATATGATGCTAGGGTGAAAGAACAACTCAGAGAGAGCGGATTCTATCATGTATCTCAAATTGAAAGGATCATGTCTCACGGTCCAACTATAGACACACTAGTTGAAAGGTGGCGGCCTGAGACGCACACGTTTCATCTTCCACACGACGAGTGCATGATTACGTTGGAGGACGTCGCCATGATTTTTGGACTCCGAACTCACGGCTTGCCAGTTACTGGATCAACTGACCACAACACAAGTGAGTTAGAGAACGAGTGCATGACCCAATTTGGTATTGCTCCTGTCCCAAACGACCATAGACGAAGCGGAGTCAAGCTAGCATGGTTCTGCACCCTAAAGCGGCGCCAACATTTGACTGACGCAGTAAGTAGGAAAATTTATGTAAAATGTCACATAACGTGTCTATTTGGAACAACGTTATTTAGTGACAACTCTGAAATTAGTGTGCACTGGAAGTATTTGACAAGACTTGTGCATGGGAGCATGAAGTAGATCAGTATGGTTTAGTTCCTGATGCTGTTGATGAGGTTGGTACAAGTGATGAAATGGTTGACGAAGCTGGTGCATGTAATTTGATTGTTATGCATTGAATGAGATTGATATTTATGTTTATGACACATTATTTAGTGATATAGTAATAATATTGTGTTAAATTGTTTTTGTTTGTTGATTTAGGTTTGCTATTCACCCTATTGTTTCTTAATTAGGGTTGGTATTCATATTATTGATACATGAGTATTGACCAAGGCTAATTTTTGTTATCATTCAGGTGCCCAGGATAAGGGATATAACCTTAGGATTGACCCATCTCGTAAAAGTGCCTTTAGATGGTCTCCGTCAACCATCAAAAAGAGGGTAAAGAAAAGATGTTCCAAAATGGTACGAAGCATGAAGAAAATTTTCTCTAAATGAACCATTGTACTAATATTTATTATACATATATAAAGATTCCATTGTTTAATGATAGTGCACACTAGGATTTAGATTGTTGTGAACATGGTTGATTTATTGTTGAGATTGAAAGAACCCTAAAGGGTGGTTAAGTCCATTTTTAAAAATGTAAGAGTTTAACTATAGTATTGTGTGAAATGTGACTTGAAAGAACCAAACTTCAACTGAATATCACCTAAACAAGTTAAATGGACAACACTAAAAAGGAGATTAAATCAATTACATGGATACAACTAAAAATAAGAGCAAGTGAGTTAAATGGATACAACTAAATACAAGATTAAATAACATAAATGGGGACAATAAAAAATCAGCCAAGATGACAACTATTCATTCGGAGCCGAACCACTAGCACTAGCTCCTCCACGATGCGGGCATCTACTTCGGTTGTGACCCTCACCACCACAAAGTCTACAATGTCTAGGACCACGTAAATCACGCACATCCATTTCATTCCAGAAGCGTATTTTTTTAGGACGGCCTTTGGCCACTCGCCTGAGGTGAGGATTGGGTACTAGTCGTGATCCTAGATACACTGGCCATGTTGTTGGATTTTCTAGTGGCCTGAATCGGGTTCTGTACACCTTTCGGATCTCTGCCATTGTATATACCTCATGCACATACTGCTTCCAATCTAGGCGCTGTTTTGCACAACAAGCAAATACATGGTGACAAGAATTTCGATCGACCTTAAACTCTGCACAATCACAATGTCTTAGACGCAGATTTACTGCAAACTCTAAACCGCTAGGCATCTCCCGTACTTCAAAAACTTTGTTCTGCCTGTCAAATAAATTAACTTGCATATTTTCTGATGCCGTTTGATTAGACTGAATTTTCTCAGTTGCATACTCAGAGAATAGATGACCTGCACTTATACGAGCCTCAGCCTCGACCCACTTCCTTGTGAACAAGGCATTAAGTCTGTAAAAAGTTGTCTTGAAAAGGGCTGTCACAGGAAGATTACGTGCTCCTTTAAAAATCCCGTTAATGCACTCCACTAAGTTAGTGGTCATGTGTCCCCAGTGATATCCTTCATCATATGCCAAGGCATATTGCGACCGAGGAATATTGTCGAGCCACTGCTTGTAAGCCACAACCCGTTCATAATATATATCGTAACGCATGTTGAATTCACGGACTATTCTAGAATAGCCTGCCATAAGAGAACAACGGAATCCAAATAATACCATCAGTTTATTGTTAACTTTTCATCATCGGCCACAAACTGCATAAAATGTAAATAATTTATTTACCTATGTTGACAATCAGCATTTGCATTTGTGGCGCTTTGAACCTTCTCAAGAAGTTCGAAGCTATGTGCCTAATGCAAAATATGTGAATAGCCCTCGGGTATTGCCATGCTCCATCACTACGACCTACAGCTGAGATAATGGACTCGTGTCGATCAGAGATAAGACCAACACCATCTCGATTAAGTACATGCATGCTTAGATGGCTAAGAAAAAAGTGCCAAGCATCGGCAGTCTCACCTTCGACGATGGCAAATGCAAGAGGCACGATATTCCCATTTCCATATTGTGATACTACAACCAAGGATCCAAGGCTTTGAGCATCAATGGATAGGAGGGCCCAAGGAAATAAAATCCAGGCCTAAGCGGCTAAATCAAGCTGTCCCTAACCATGTGCTTGTGGCATGAAGGTCCAAGTGAAAAGCTTGAGACTGAATGGTTAAAGTCGTGATCTAAAGCAAAAAGAGTGTGCTTAAGAGCTCTGGACACCTCTAACAGGGGACTTTAGTAAAGCTGAGTCACAATCTGAAAAGGTTCACCCAGTCATGTGTCTGTGGCATTTATATATCCGGTGGTAATACTGGAAAACAAAGTGCTTAGGGCCACGGCCAAGACTCATAAAAGTAGCTGTGTTCAAGAATCAACATACTTAACTAGGAGAATTAATAACACTATCTGAACTCTGAGTTCTTATGGATGCCAATCATTCTAAACTTCTAAGGATAAAGTGAGATGCCAAAACTGTTCAGAAGCAAAAAGCTACAAGTCCCGCTCATCTAATTAGAACTAATATTCATTGATATTTTGAGATTTATAGTATATTCTCTTCTTTTTATCCTATTTGATTTTCAGTTGCTTGGGGACAAGCAACAATTTAAGTTTGGTGTTGTGATGAGCGGATAATTTATACGCTTTTTGGCATTATTTTTAGGTAGTTTTTAGTAGGATCTAGCTACTTTTAGGGATGTTTTTATTAGTTTTTATGAAAAATTCATATTTCTGGACTTTACTATGAGTTTGTGTATTTTTCTGTGATTTCAGGTATTTTCTGGTTGAGATTTAGGGACCTGAGCAAAAATCTGATAGGAGACTAAAAAAGGACTACAGATGCTGTTGGATTCTGACCTCCCTGCACTCGAAATGAATTTTTTGGAGCTACAAAACTCCAAATGGTACGCCCTCAACTGCGTTAAAATGTAGACATCCAGGGCTTTCCAGTAATATATAATAGTTCATACTTTATTCGAGTTTAGATGATGCAAACTGGCGTTTAACGCCAATTCCACGCTGCATTCTGGAGTAAAACGCCAGAAACACGTCACAAACCAGAGTTAAACGCAAAAAATACGTTACAACTTGGCGTTTAACTCTAAGAGAAGCCTCTGCACGTGTAAAGCTCAAGCTCAGCCCAAGCACACACCAAGTGGGCCCCGGAAGTGGATTTCTACATCAATTACTTATCTCTGTAACCCTAGTAGCTAGTTTAGTATAAATAAAACTTTTTACTATTGTACTAGGGGTCTCTTTTTTCCCTATTTTTGAAGTCATATGCCATTTAGGGAGGCTGGCCATTCGGCCATGCCTGGACCTTGTTCTTATGTATTTTCAACGGTGGAGTTTCTACACACCATAGATTAAGGTGTGGAGCTCTGCTGTACCTCGAGTATTAATGCAAAGTACTATTGTTCTTCTATTCAATTAACGGTTATTCTTATTCTAAGATATCCATTCTCATCCAAGAACCTGATGAATGTGATGATTATGTGACGCTCATCACCATTCTCACTTATGAATGTGTGCCTGACAACCACTTTCGTTCTACATGCAAATAAGCTTGAATGAATATCTCTTGGATTCCTTAATTAGAATCTTCGTGGTATAAGCTAGAATCCATTGGCAGCATTCTTGAGAATCCAAAAAGTCTAAACCTTGTCTGTGGTATTCCGAGTAGGATTCAAGGATTGAATGGCTGTGACGAGTTTCAAACTCGCGACTGTAGGGCGTGGTGACAGACGCAAAAGGATAGTAAATCCTATTCCTGCATGATCGAGAACTGACAGATGATTAGCCGTGCAGTGACAGCGCACCTGAACCATTTTCACTGAGAGGACGGACGGTAGCCATTGACAACGGTGATCCCCCAACATGTAGCTTGCCATGGAAAGGAGTAAGAATGATTGGATGAAAGCAGTAGGAAAGCAGAGATTCAGAAGGAACACAGTATCTTCATGCGCTTATTTGAAATTCCCACCAATGAATTACATAAGTATCTCTATCTTTATTTTTATGCTTTATTTATCTTTATATTCAAAAACCATTATAACCATTAGAATCCGCCTGACTGAGATTTACAAGATGACCATAGCTTGCTTCATACCAACAATCTCCGTGGGATCGACCCTTACTCACGTAAGGTTTATTACTTGGACGACCCAGTGCACTTGCTGGTTAGTTGTGCGAAGTTGTGAAGAATATTTGTGAACCGTAGTATTGTGCACCAAGTTTTTGGAGCCATTGCTAGGAGTTGTTCGAATTGTGAAAAGTATGATTCACAATTTTGCCTATCAGTAAGCATATGCAGTTTCGTATTCAATAGCTGCTGATGGTTCTTTTGCAACCATTGCTTCAAACCATGTCAGCAAAGCTTCATAAGAAGCTTCCCACCCACCAAATATTTTCTCAACTGCTTTTTGCTTGACCAACCATGCTTTGCGATAACTTATTGTATAGTTGAACTTCGATTGCACTTCAGCAATTACAGATTTCACCTTTAGAGATGGGTCGGCTTCAACCAATGATTTTATCGCTTCTGCAATTATACCAGAGTCCTGTTTGGCATGATCTTGAGAGATGGTAGATCTGATGCACGTGTGACTACTGTTATACCTCCTTATCACCCAACAATACTGTCTTTTTATAAGACTAACTCTGATAAGCCAATCACAACTTGTTTCGTAATGTACGCATTTAGCATAAAATGTCGTCGGTTCAGATTCATACACCTTATAATCGACGCCCCTCTGAATGGTATACTCTTTAACTGCTGCAATCACAGTTTTTCTAGAGTTAAACTCCATTCCAACGACGAATTCACCGTCTACGACAATAACATGAACTGCACGAATAATAATAATAATAACAATAACCTCCGTTACATAATAATACTAATAATAATATTTATAATAATTAGTGTTAATTATAATAACAGTAACGTACCAATACTAATAATAATTCAAATAATTCTTGTAACACATAATAATAATAATAATAATAATAATAATAATAATAATAATAATAATAATAATAATAATAATAATAATAATAATAATAATCACCGTTGCATAATAATAATAATAATAATTTTTATAACCTCCGTTTCATAAAAAGACTAATAATAATTAGTAATAATAATAATAACAATAATAATAATAATAATAATTCAAATATTCCTAACAACAACAACAACAACAACAATAATAATAATAATAAAATTACCTCTGTTGACATATTCAGGAAATTCTAGAACATGCATGGCATCAAGATTCAAAGTATGCTTAAACGATGGCTCTCCCGATGAATGTTGATCCACTAGTGCATTAGCAACATTTGCTACATTCTCCTCAACTGATATATCATCTTCTTTCACATCTTCAATTGGACCAACAACTTTATAATTACCTTCAAACTCTTCATCACTTTCAGTATTATAACCCATCCAGTCTATATTGGGTTCTGGAAAATCAATATCTTCAATTTCTTCGAACTCAACATATAACTCGATAAGTGAGGCTCGTACTCTAGTTTGATGGTAGGTCGAAAATATTCCTTCTATACTAGCTTCATCAGCCACGTGCATTATTTGAAATTGAACGAAACCACCAAATACTAACACAGGCTGCCTATATAAAATATTGGTCACTCTCTTCAGGCCTTGTTGACCTACACTCTGACAGAGTACACTCTTAAGTCCTTCATATGTTATTGAAAGTGGAACAACAATAACACATGGATTCTCATACAAAAAATTCACACCCTCATGTGTATCACACAAAATCTAACCATTGAAATATATTCTTAGACTAACATAACTCTCTATTTTATACACTTGTTACATTTACCCACAACTTATTTCACTCAACAAATGCAGAACAACTTCAACTGCTAAAGAATGAAGAACAACTTCAGCAACTAAAGAAGTAAGAACAACTTCAACTGCTAAAGAAGAAAGAGCTCTAAACTCTCTGGAAATTTGAAGGCAAATAACTTTGTGTTGTTCACTTTCTACTCTACTCAATGTATTTCTCGCATAACACTAGCATACCTTATATAGCTATTTTTATATTTTTTATTCATACTTGTACTAAACGTCACCACCGTTTTGACCATTTTCAATGGTAAAATTTGTTTCAGCATAAAACGGCACCGCTATTTTCTATTTTTAAATTAAAAAAAATTACCCCCTGGACAAAACGCAGCGCTGTTTTCAGCTTTGCTCATTTTTTTAATTATTTATTTCTAACAAAACGGTAGTGCCGTTTTGATTTTATTCATTTAAAAAATTTAAATCACGTACAAAACGTCTCCACCGTTTTTGTATCTTCTGACAAAAAATTCTTTTTCTCCCATAGCAGTGTTAAACTCACCTAAAGAAAAATATTAAAGAAAAACGCACACCTTTTCACAATATTTAAAAAATTCAGCCAAATATGTTATACATATATATAAATAGGAGGCTAAAGCCTTAGAAGACACACACAATCAATAACAAAAATCTTCTCTCGCTTTTACGCTGTTAATACACCCTTCTCTCTTTTATATACGCTACTATATATTGATAATACATATAAAAATAATTTCTATTATATTGAGATATTAATTGTGGTGAATATTAATACAAGAATCTTTTACGTACTTTTACTTCTTTATTTTAGATTTACCATATCTTAGTTATTTATTTTACAACACGTTATCAGCACGAGACTCTGATCAAATGTTAGGAAGACTCAAGTAAGAAATTTTCATTATGTCGAAGCTCTTTCATCTTGAATTTAATGCTCTTGATATATCTGAAAATAACTATTTATCATGGATACTAGATGCTGAAATCCATCTTGATTCAATGGATCTTGGAGATACCATTAAGGTTGAAAATAATACATCGCAAAAGGATGATTTCTTAAACTGCATCTTCTTTTGTGTTGCTCTGGTGTGTCTGGTTGCAAGTTCTGTTTCTTCTTGTCATTGAATTTTAGCATTTATTTTTCACATGTAAGATGTTGGTTTAGATTTCATTTTGAATTACTTGATTATTTCTGTGCGTTTTGTATCTAGTCTTGTTTGGAACATTCATAAAGTTGTGCTAAACAAGCTGGTTTGGAAGGGTGTTCATCACGTTGTCCAAAACCAATGACTGACATGAGTCACTAGTGATGCAAATTTGATCTTTATTTTAGCTTTTGTAATATGATTGGACTATAGTGAACAATTGTAATATGGTGAATACTTGATGTTGTCTTATCTAACCTCTGAATTCATGTTTTGTTAAACCTTGAAAGGACATGGCATCCAAATACAAAAGAAAATGGTACGCAATCATCCGCAGCCTCCTTTCTATTTCTTCTTGCATGTACTTTCACCTTTGGCAAAATATTAGTGCTAGATACGTAATATATGCATCACTAGCAGAATTAATGACATACAGCATTAGTATCAATAGTTCAATACTATGGAGGCCTATGAAAGCCCCAACAATTTATTGCAAGTATGTAACACACTTTCTTTACCATTTGTGAAAAGAGAAAAGCTCGACGACCAAGTAAAATACCTAACTAAGTTGTTATCGGGTTTTAAATTTATGTGTGCGCGTTCTTCTTTACCCATGTTTCTGCTGCATTTTCTTCTTCTTTACACATGTTGTCGCCTCCACTACCACCTCCTCCTCCTCCCTTTTTATTTAAATTTCTTCTCCTCCTTCTTTTTCTTCCTCCTTCTCCTCCATCTTCATCATCATCGTCTTTATTATCATTGTTATCAATATCATTATTGTCATCATCATCGTCTTTTTCTTATACGTATAACAGTTCAAATCAAAATGTATCAAAATTCTTTAATGATGATGACACAGAAATTCATTTCAATACAAGCTCAGACCAAGTGCACCTTATTTCAATCTAGAATGCACTGAAATTGAATCCAGAATGCACTAAAATTACTTAATGATAACTCAAAACTCCTCCACTTCCTTCTTCTTCTTCTTCTTCATTATCATTATTTTCCTCTTTTCTTGTTCATCTTCTCCTTTTTATTTTTTCTTCTCATAATTCTTGTTTTACTCTCTTAACAAGAATAAAAAAATCAAATAAAGAAAAAGAAGAAGAAACACATAATGTTGCAAAATCAGTCGAAAAAGAAAGAACTTATATTTATTCAACTAAATAAGATTGCAATACTGTACAAACAAGTTCATTCAATTATAATATAAGAAGTAGATCTACTAAAAGAAAAAATAAGAAAGAAAAAAAGAATAAAAAAAAGAAAAAAATACAACATTAAAAAAATGACAATTTTGTACTTTTATATCAAAATTTTGGTGTCAAAACGAAAAAATTTATGTGTTATTATTAAGAAATTTTAGTGTTATTGTTCTGATAAATTTTGCTTAACTCTTTCTTTTTCTCTTCATCTTCCTATTTCTTCTCTTTCTTTTTCATCTTTTTCTTATTCTTATTTTATTTTTTCATAATTTTTTTGTTTTATTCTTTTAAAAAGAATAAAACAAAAAAAATAAAAAAATAACTGCAATATCACATGAGAAAAAAGAGAAGAAGAAGAAGAAACAAAAATAAAACGCAACATCAATACCAATAAAAAAGGAAGAGGCACATGAAAAAATACAAAAAGAAACATGAATAAGAAGAATAGCATAATTTTATGCACATATTATGTGAGTGAGTTTTAGTGGATTTGGACTAACATCATTAAACTTAATTGTCAAAAAAATTTGAATGGATAACGAGACTCTTATGAAATAGTTTATGGGCTTATGAAAGGCTCATGTGCTAACTTGTAGCTTGTAGGCGGTAGCTAATTAGCACCTAAGCAAAACATATCCTAAGATTGTTTCTGCGAGAGCTACTCAAAGCACAGCTATGTCTCCTTACCATTAGGGACTCTCTTTATTAGGGAAAGATAGATGGGATTATCATGAAAAATAAGTGCACACAAGCAACGTCTTCGTCTTACATGGATCATTACAATTTTGCAACTAGACATCTCGATGAGTCAATTAAACTTGTTACCAAAAGTATGCTATGCGGTTGACTTGACTTTAAATTTGTGCTTCTTTGGTGTGTTTTTTTTTCTTTAGTAAGAGAAGGGGCGATAAATGCCCAAGAGATTACAAATTAGAAACATAAGAAGGCAACATAGCCACAATTGATGCTTGGATAAGTGACAGACTTACCTGTTTCATTGAGAGTTGAATCAGGGTTTGAGACTTAAGTGAAGATTATAGAACTCATGTACTAATAGTGATAGTATATGTTGTATAAGGCCAAAAAAAAAAAAAAACAAAAGTAACATAGCCTCTCTAAAATTAATTTGGATTGGTCGAATAATTAACTCACTCGTTCACTTAGTTCACTTAATTAAATATTGGAATTTGAATTCAATATTGTATATGCAGTAACCCATTATTGATCCACAATAAGTTAGTCATTAGATTGTCGAACTAAAAAATATCGTGGAGAAAAAATAGCTCATTTAGCATTGTCAGCAAGAATTATTCTTAAATTGTTAGGAGGTTGATTTATAAACACAAACGCAAGTTGAATCTTCATGCCTTTCTTTGCATTTTTGGTTTATTTGTCAATGAAATTTATCAAATCTTTCAATTTCTTTAAATATATTTGACCCTAATTTAATGTGATTATATCTTTTTGAAATTTTTTTAAATATATTAGTATACTAATATTTTAATAAATTTTAATTATTGATCTTAATTATATATTATATATATTTTTTATATTTAAGATCAATGATTATACTAAAATACCAGTATACGTAAAAATGTTTTTATTTTTTTTTCTAGAAAGAAAGAAATAGATAATACCTAGTTAATTTTACGTTACTAATATATATTACTAGAAAAGAAAAAATACACGCACTCACACAAATACCAATACTGTCTATAAAAGACAGATAAATTTGTCTCTATTTAATAAACCTGATCCATCGTCAATTGAGCATTGACATTTGACACAGTGAGTAAATAATCCTCCCTACATATTATGTAAGTGTTTAGAATGGCATATGATGGTGGCATAATAATATGAAAAAATCTAATTAAAATAATTAAAAATATTAAAAAATGTGAAGTATATTGTGATAAGAATGGAATGTGGATGTCTATTTACTATAAACGGTTCATATTTTCAAGGAAAAAGTACATTAAAAAAGTATTAAAAAAGTTAAAAATGTAAATATGTTAGAATTTTTTTTAATATTGGGTTAAAGGTGGTGTTACCCACCAGAATAATCGAAGTGGAGAGTTTAACGGCGCTATGGGAGCTGTCAGATGCTACAAGTAAGACGTCGACGCCGTTTTGTGGAAAACGTCATTGAGTGTTGATGAAAACGTCACCGATATTTTGTTGTGTATGATCAACACGTGGCAGATTCCTCTCTCTTCCCACACGTTGATGAAAATGCCAACTCCCTTCTTCCTTTATTCTTTCTTCTTCATTCCATAGTCTCCATTATTCATTCTATTTGAAGAAGCTGGAAGTTGTCATTTTCTTAGCCCACATTCTTAAAAAAAAAAAAAAAATGGCAGCCCCACATTCTCGCAACAAGCAGGCAAAGATAGAAAAATGTTAGTATTTTAAACATTTTATCAGTAGTTAGTTAGGGTTAATCCTATTGTTTTGAACTAAAAGTTAAAAAAAATAGTATATAATATTTTTAAAATAATTTTTTGATTACGTAGAAAAATAAATTAATTATTAGTTGATTAGGAGTAGTTAAAAAATATATTTTCTTTATTATAGTTATAGTAATAGTATTAATTGTTAACGTTGATAAATTATCGTTAGTGTGTATTATTCGTTGAATGTTAGTATATATTATTTTAATTTTAATTTTGTCTAATTAATTTTTTTTAAAAATAGGATTTTTATTTATTTTAGTTTGATTTTATATAATTTATGTGAAAAACAGGCCACTTTAGAATTTTAGTTTTGTTTTAATTTTTACTTTTTTTAAAAAATAGACGTTTTTAGTAATTTTAGTTATATTTTAAATAGTTTATTAGAAAAAAATTTAATAATTTTAGTTTTATTTAAAATAATTGATTTCAAAACAAAATTATTTATTTAATTCAAATATAATTTTTAGTGATTTAGGTTTTTAGGTTAAAATTTAACTAAAATATATAGCCTTGATTATTATTTAAGGAGTATGGGTTATTTTTAAAATTTTTTTATATAAAATATTAGATGTTTCAGTTTTTATTAGTTTAAATTTTTAGTTAATTTATATGTGTAGTGCGTGAAGTTTTTAATAATAAAATTGAATTATATATATATATATATATATATATATATATATATATATATATATACCGTTATGTTTTTTTATTTTAATTAATTATTGAGAAACAAAATCATTGTTATTAAATTTTAGTATGTTTAGTAATTTTAGGTTTTTTTGAAATATACATTGAAAAATAATGGAAACATATTTAAATCGGATAATTAGTAATTCTTAGAATTTGTGTTTAGTAAATAGAATAAGAGTTATTATTATTATTGTTTTCAGTAAAAAAAAAGAGAAAAATATAAGTAATTTCTTTCTATACTATTTTAGCGTAGCGTTAAAGACAAAAATGGGAAAGCGTGACATCACACGTGCTGACAAGCATATATCAAAATATCTTCAACATTCTGTATATATAAGTAATTTTTGTGTTTACTATTATGCTTAATAATTAATAATTCAATTAGTAATAATAAATTATTTGGATTTTTAGTAATTATTAGTTATATTTGTTACTAAATCAAGTATTAATTTAGTAATATTGACTAGTTTTGGTTATTGACGGTTGGTTATTATTTTTGTTTTTAGGGTTCAAGAAATTTGCATACTAGACACCTACACCAAATAGACTCATATGATGCTAGGGTGGAAGAACAACTCAAAGAGAGCGGATTCTATCATGTATCTCAAATCGGAAGGATTATGTCTCACGGTCCAACTATAGATGCACTAGTTGAAAGGTGGCAGCCTGAGACGCACACGTTTCATCTTCCACACGGCGAGTGCACGATTACGTTGGAGGACGTCGCCATGATTTTTGGACTCCGAACTCACGGCTTGCCAGTTACTGGATCAACTGACCACAGCACAAGTGGGTTAGAGAACGAGTGCATGATCCAATTTGGTATTGCTCCTGGCCCGAACGACCATAGACGAAGCGGAGTCAAGCTAGCACGGTTCCGCACCCTAAAGCGGCGCCAACATTTGACTGACGCAGTAAGTAGAGAAATTTATGTAAAATGTCACATAATGTGTCTATTTGGAACATCGTTATTTAGTGACAAGTCTGAAATTAGTGTGCACTGGAAGTATTTGATAAGACTTGTGCAGGGGAGCATGAAGTCGATCAGCATGGTTTAGTTCCTGATGCCGTTGATGAGGTTGGTACAAGTGATGAAATGGTTGATGAAGCTGGTGCAGGTAATTTGATTGTTATGCATTGAATGGGATTGATATTTATGTTTATGACACATTATTTAGTGATATAGTAATAGTATTGTGTTAAATTGTTTTTGTCTTTTGTTTTAGGTTTGCTATTCACCCTATTGTTTCTTGATTAGGGTTGGTATTCATATTATTGATACATAAGTATTGACCAGGACTAATTTTTGTTATCATTCAGATGCCCAGGATAAGGGATATGACCTTAGGATTGACCTAGCTCGTAAAAGTGCCTCTAAATGGTCTCCGTCAACCATGAAAAAGAGGGTAAAGAAAGGATGTTCCAAAATGGCACGAAGCATGAAGAAAACTTTCTCTAAATGAACCATTGTACTAATATTTATTATACATATATAGAGATTCCATTGTTTAATGATAGTGCACACTAGGATTTAGATTGTTGTGAACATGGTTGATGAATTGTTGAGATTGAAAGAACCCTAAAGGGTGGTTAAGTCCATTTTTAGAAGAGGTTATGTCCGAATTTTTTTAAAAATGTAAGAGTTTAACTATAGTATTGTGTGAAATGTGACTTGAAAGAACCAAACTTCAACTGAATATCACCTAAACAAGTTAAATGGACAACACTAAAAAGGAGATTAAATCAATTACATGGATACAACTAAAAATAAGAGCAAGTGAGTTAAATGGATACAACTAAATACAAGATTAAATAACATAAATGGGGACAATAAAAAATCAGCCAAGATGACAACTATTCATTCGGAGCCGAACCACTAGCACTAGCTCCTCCACGATGCGGGCATCTACTTCGGTTGTGACCCTCACCACCACAAAGTCTACAACGTCTATCATGCACATCCATTTCATTCAAGAAGCGTGTTTTTTTAGGATGACCTTTGGCCACTCGCCTGAGGTGAGGATTGGGTACTAGTCGTGGTCCTTGATACACAGGCCATGTTGTTGGATTTTCTAGTGGCCTGAATCGGATTCTGTACACCTTTCAAATCTCTGCCATTGTATATACCTCATGCACATACTGCTTCTAATCTAAGCACTGGTTTGCACAACAGGCAAATACATGGCGACAAGGAATTCGATCGACCTGAAACTCACCACAATCGCAATTTTTTAGATGCAGATTTACTGCAAACTCTAAACCGCTGGGCATCTCCCGTACTTCAAAACTTCGTTCTTCCTGTCAAATAAATTAACTTGGATATTTCCTGATGCCGTTTGGTTAGACTGGCTTTTCTCAATTACGTACTCAGAGAATAGATGACCTGCACTTATACGAGCCTCGGTCTCGGCCCTCTTCCTTGTGAACAAGGCATTAAGTCTGTAAAAGGTTGCCTTGACAAGGGCTGTCACAGGAATATTATGTGCTCCTTTCAATACTCTGTTAATGCACTCCACTAGGTTAGTGGTCATGTGTCCCCAGCGATGTCCTTCATCATATGCCAAGGCATATTGCGACCGAGGAATATTGTCGAGCCACTGCTTGTAAGCCACACCCCGCTCACAATATCTATCGTAACGCATGTTGAGTTCACGGATTGTTCTAGAATAGCCTGCCATAAGAGAACAACGGAATCCAGATAATACCATCAGTTTGTTGTTAACTTTTCACCGTCGGCCACAAACTTTATAAAATGTAAATAATTTATTTACCCATGTTGACAATCAGCTTCTGCATTTGTGGCGCTTTGAACCTTCTCAAGAAGTTCGAAACTATGTGCCTGATGCAAAACATGTGAATAGCCCTCGGGTATTGCCATGCTCCATCACTACGACCTACAGTTGAGATAATGGACTCGTGTCGATCAGAGATAAGACCAACACCATCTCAATTAACTACATGCGTTCTTAGATGGCTAAGAAAAAAGTGCCAAGCATCGGCAGTCTCACCCTCGATGATGGCAAATGCAAGAGGCACGATATTCCCATTTCTGTCTTGTGATACTGCAACCAAGAGAGCCCCTTTATATTTTCCATACAAGTGTATATACAAGTGTATATACTGCAACCAAGGCCATCTACCTGTACCAGCAGCTTGCAGCTTCTGAATGCTTTAATACAAGGTAGAAAGCCCAAAAGACTCGCGTTAAAATCCTGAGATCCTCAACCAACTTATGCCCTCGGTAAGCATATGCAGTTTCGTACTCAACAGCTGCTGATGGTTCTTTTGCAACCATTGCTTTAAACCATGTCGGCAAAGCTTCAAAAGAAGCTTCCCACCCACCAAATATTTTTTCAACTGCTTTTAGCTTGGCCAACCATGCTTTGCGATAACTTATTGTATAGTTGAACCTCGACTGCACTTCAGCAATTACAGATTTCACCTTTAGAGATGGGTCGGCTTCAATCAATGATTTTATCGCTTCTACAATTGTACCAGAGTCCAGTTTGGCATGATCTTAAGAGATGGTAGATCTGATGTACGTGTGACTACCGTTATACCTCCTTATCACCCACTAATACTGTCTTTGACTAACTCTGATAAGTCAATCACAACTTGTTCCGTAATGTACGCATTTAGCATAAAATGTAGTCGGTTCAGATTCATACACTGTATAATCGACGCCTCTCTGAATGGTATACTCTTTAACTGCTGCAATCACAGTTTCTCTGGAGTTAAACTCCATTCCAACGACGAATTCACCGTCTATGAGAATAGCAGAAACTGCACAAATAATAATAATAATAATAACCTCCGTTACACAATAATACTAATAATAACATTTATAATAATTAGTGTTAATTATAATAACAATAACGTACCAATACTAATAATAATTCAAAAAATTCTTGTAACACATAATAATAATAATAATAATAATAATAATAATAATAATAATAATAATAATAATAATAATAATAATCACCGTTGCATACTAATCATAATAATTTCTATAACCTCCGTTTCATAAAAAGACTAATAATAATAATAATTCAAATATTCCTAACAACAACAACAACATCATTATCATCAACAACAACAATAATAACAATAATAATAATAATAATAATAATAATAATAATAATAATAAAATTATATCTATTGACATATTCAGGAAATTTTGGAACATACATGGCATCAAGATTCAAAGTATGTATAAACAATGACTTTTCTGATGAATGTTGATCCACTAGTGCATTAGCAACATCTGCTACATTTCCCTCAACTGAAATATCATCTTCTTCCACATCTTCAATTGGACCAACAACTTCATAATTATCTTCAAACTCTTCATCACTTTCGGTATTATAACCCATTCAGTCTATATTGGGTTCTGAAAAATCAATATCTTCAATTTCTTCGAACTCAACATATAACTCGATAAGTGAGGCTTGTACTCTAGTTTGATGGTAGGTCGAAAACATTCCTTGTATACTAGCTTCATCAGCCACGTGCATTATTTGAAATTGAACGAAACCACCAAATACTAACACAGGCTGCCTATATAAAATATTGATCACTCTCTTCAGGTCTTGCTGACCTACACTCTGACAGAGTACACTCTTAAAGAGGAACAACAATAATACATGGATTCTCACACAAAAAACTCACACCCTCATGTGTATCACACAAACTCTGACCATTGAAATATATTCTTAGACTAACATAAATCTCTATTTTATACACTTGTTACATTTACCCACAACTTATTTCACTCAACAAACGCAGAACAATTTCAACTGCTAAAGAATGAAGAACAACTTCAGCAACTAAAAAAGTAAGAACAGCTTCTACTGCTAAAGAAGAAAGGGCTCTCAACTCTCTAGAAATTAGAAGGCAAATAACTTTGTGTTGTTCACTTTCTACTCTACTCAACGTGTTTCTCGCATAACACTAGCATACCTTATATAGCTAATTTTATATTTTTTTATTCATACTTGTACTAAACGTCACCACTGCTTTGACCATTCTCAACGGTAAAATTTATTTCAGCATAAAACGGCACCGCTGTTTTCTATTTTTAAATTAAAAAAAAATTTGCCCCCTGGACAAAACGGCAGCACCGTTTTCAGCTTTGCTCATTTTTTTAAATTATTTATTTCTAACAAAACGGTAGTGCCGTTTTGATTTTATTCATTTAAAAAATTTAAATCACGTACAAAACGTCTCCACCGTTTTGTATCTTCTGACAAAAATTTTTTTTTCTCCCATAGCAGTGTTAAACTCACCTAAAGAAAAATATTAAAGAAAAATACACACCTTTTCACAATATTTAAAAAACTCAGGCAAATATGTTATACATATATATAAATAGGAGGCTAAAGCCTTAGAAGACACACACAATCAATAACAAAAATCTTCTCTCTCTTTTACACTGTTAATACCCCTCTCTCTCTTTTATATACGCTACTATATATTGATAATATATATATATATATATATATATATATATATATATATATATATATATATATATATATATATTTCTATTATATTGAGTTATTAATTGTGGTGAATATTAATACAAGAGTCTTCTACGTACTTCTACTTCTTTATTTTATATTTAACATATCTTAGTTATTTATTTTACAACACGTTATCAGCACGAGACTCTGATCAAATTTTAGGAAGACTCAAGTAACAAATTTTCATTATGTCGAAACTCTTTCATCTTGAATTTAATGCTCTTGATATATCTGGAAATAACTATTTATCATGGATACTAGATGCTGAAATCTATCTTAATTCAATGGATCTTAGAGATACCATTAAGGCTGAAAATAATACATCCCAAAAGGATAAAGCCAAAGCCATGATCTTCCTTCATCGTCATCTTGACGAAAGATTGAAAAATGAATATTTCACATTAAAAGATCCTGCAGATCTGTGGAAAGGCCTTGAAGAAAGGTATAATCATCAAAAGACGGTGATACTTCCTCATGTCCGATATGAATGGACGTACTTGCGTCTACAGGGTTTTAAATTCATAAATGAATATAATTCAGCAATGTTTCAAATCACCTCACGAATAAAATTATATGGAAAAAAGATAACTGATAATGATATGTTAGAGAAAACTTTCTCAATCTTCTATAATATCCTGTAATTTTAAAAATTTAAAAATTAATTATTTATAAGTTATTATATTATATTGAGATTTTATTTAAAAAAACTATTTTTAATAAAAATAATTAAATAAAATTTTATAATTATTAAAATTTAATTTAATTATAATTTATTTTATTAATTTAAATTATTTATCAAAAATTATTTTGATAAACAAAAATTCGTAGCCTTTAAAGGAATCAAAGAAGAGGAAATGGACTTGACTTACTATATATATATATATATATATATATAATCATGACATGGGTTTCATTTTCTTATTAAATCATGACACCTAATATTCCTCAAGCTGAACCACTTCCCTAATTACATATAATCCTCATCAAAATTCACTAGCTTCTTTTTCTTTCATACGGAGAGAGAGACCGAATGTTTTTATGAGAAAACCTTAACCCACACCAAAAATTTCGGTTTCGATTTCTTGTGATCGTAACTCTAATAAAAAATCTAATTCGGTAAAAGTGTTCGTATCTTTCTTTTTTACACGTTGGCATCATTTTTATTTGGTAGAAATTAACGATGACGTAATTCACGTAGTTCTTCTTCCTTTTGAGTTCGACTAATTGGAGTTCTAGGAAGCACAAACAATTTCTGACGTTTTCTTCTTCAACAGCTCGGTCAGAAAACTTTTTTGGAAGTTTTGTTGGTTTGATTTCATACGGAAGTAGGGTTTGGTAACTTTATAATAATTAAATGTGAATTTAATAAGTGAATGTTGATTTGGTTGATTATTGTTTGAGTTTGAATGAGTTTATGTTGAATTATTAGTGTTGCTTGTGATTTGTTGGTTTGACTATGAGAAACAGCTCAGTTATAGTTGTTTTAATAACTTTAGAATTGTTGTGATGTGGTATTTTGAAAAAATTGATGGATTTGGTGGTTGAAAGATTAAATTAAAAGTTAAGAAAAATTGGGTAATCGAAAGACTCGAAAACGGATTAAAATACAAGTAATATTTTAAAAGGGAATGACTAAGAATTTTGGTTTGGAATAAGAGAAAGATTAATATTTAAACTTTATTTTTGAAGGGTAACATTGTATTTGTATATAAAAATTGAGGTACAATTTATAATTATATAAGTTTTCGGGTATTTTGAGAAATAAATAAAGTACGGGGTAAAAATGAATATTTTATAGAAGTTCAGGTTATTTTTATAAATATTAAAATAAGTGAGGGTTCAAATATAATTTTATAAAATATTAAGATTAAAAATAAAATATTAAAAAAATTCGTGATTTAAAAAGTAATTAATAAAAATTTAAAAATAAGGTTTTATAAACTAAGTTTTAAGAATATATATATATTATTTATCATTTAAATTATTCTATTTATATTATTGTTAACATTTATTACGAATATTAACTAGTAGAAACATTATTAATATTATTATAAGTTAGAGAAGAGCAAACAAAGTGATCTTAAAAGCTTTAAAAAACGCAGACTTAATTAAAGTGCTTTTTAATTTTTTTCCATAAGACACTTAGGGAAGGGTGAGGAAATAATGTGAAGACAAATTATATTGTGAAATGATAATAAAGAAAAGAAAGAAAGAAAGAAAGAACGAAAAGAAAATGAGATAAGTAAAGATATGGTGGTGAGCCCACTGAGATTCGCTTTCCAGAGATACATCGGCCACTCCAGGGGATGGTCGCACGTTAAGACAGTGGTTGCTTACAGCAGAGGTTATCATTACATACATTGGCTAGAGAGAACCTCACCTGTGAGACAGAGGATGCTTACAGAGGTTATGTTTGCATACATCGGCTCAAGAGAGTCGCACCTGTAAGACAGAGGTTGCTTACAGAGGTTATGACACTAGAAGCCAAACTCAAACAAAGGTTGCTGAGTTAAATGGAAATATAATTCAATAAATAATAGAGAACAAAAGAATTAAAAGAATAAAAGAAACTAAATAATCTCTGTCACAGGAGAGCAGAGAACAAAGACTAAAAGAATCTAATGAACGTCTGCCATAGTAAAGCAGATAGAAAAGAAGGTATTAATTAAAGGTATCTCTGCCGCAGTAGAGTAGAGAGCAAAGATTAAAAAAAATTGAGTGCTGTTTGGGCCTTAGTGCCAAGTGTCTAGTGAGGACGGCGATGCGTAACACTCACTTGATACTATAGGGATGGCTCAGTGAGGACGGCGATGCGTAACGATCACTGGAGACCGAAAGGAAGGTTTCCCCATGAGGACGGCAATACGTAACGCTCATGGAAGGGACGTTGACTGAGATAGGGACGGCGATACGAAACGTTTATCTCAGGACCAGTATCAGGAATCGGGCAACAAACCGACACATGAGCTCCTGGCCTGTATAGGACTAGACATGCATCATACTTGTTTACGCATATTTTTTTGTGGTTGTATTTTCTATGATTGTGTGTTCTTGTGATTCGATTCTATGTTCTGTAATTACTGAGTTAGATTATACTTTGTTGACTGTTGTTATTGACTGAGAATATAATGAAATGAACTTAACTTCTAACCCCGACCCTACTAAGAACTCTCCAGTTCTTACCCCCTATTTTCACCTCTTTCAGCTACAGGTGCGAAGGTTTAAAGCGGAGCTACATGAGCATAGAAGATTGTGTTTATGAGTTGAGTTGTTAGATTTTATTTTTCCCTCGTCGTTTATTATTTTGGTTTTTAGAGGGGTTGTACTTGTATTTGAGGATCTTTGAATAAGTCTGTGTACATAAAGTTATGTAAATATATATATTTTTGTGATTAAATGGTTTAAAGTACATATCTCTTCATTTTCTAAGTGAAAGTTTCGGTTCGTATTTGCGAAGGCTCAATATTAAATAAAAATAGTATAGAATAAATAGGTTTAGAGGTAAGTAACTCTTAAACTTTTAGTATGATCATGAGGTGCTAAAAGTTAGGGTGTTACATTATGGTATCAGAGCAGTTGGTTCCTATTAGAGCCTTGAGAATGGACTGACTATGCTTCACTGCATACTCTGAGTATTTGTCATGCAATAGGACTTGTCTTAGTGATAAGAATTTGAGTTTCAAATGCATGATTGTCTATTGATTAATACTGTTAGTTGACCTTTGCATTCCTCATGGTATTAGATCTGGCCAACTTAATACTAATGATTTATGTTTATGGGAACACTAATGGGTTGTCATGGACGAAATAGAAATAATAGGTAATGCAAATCGTGAATTTTGAAAGCGTTAGAAGTTGTGTCTCGGGGTTGCTCAGTTACGTATATATATTATTTCTCCATAATTTGTCTTAAAGTTTTGTCTGAGATTTCTTTCTTGAAAAAGTGAACTAATTATTTTTCAATCCTATTCCTTGTTCATATGCGTTTTTCATTCGATCATAACTGCATATATTTGCTCGAATTCCTTGAGATATCTACTTTTCTTGAGATATCAAGCCTACCTTATAACTTCTACTCTGCAACCACACTTCAACCTTATCATCTTTATGTCATATAAAAACTCAAGTATTTGAAATTATATATGAATTAATATGAGTTGAAACTTTTTACTTTTCCTATAAAGTATTTAAAAAAAAAGTGTTGAAACTATGTAATGTTTTGTGTAATATGCTAAATTTTTATGACAAAAATTTTTATAAATGAGATAAGATGTAATATTCTGTATTTTTAAAAAATTAAATAATTAATTATTTATGAGTTATTATATTATATTAAAATTTTATTTTTTTAAAAAAATTATTTTTAATAAAAATAATTAAATAAAATTTTATAATTATTAAAGTTTAATTTAATTATGATTTATTTTATTAATTTAAATTATTTATCAAAAATTATTTTGATAAACAAAATATTATTATTATTATTATTATTATTATTATTATTATTATTATTATTATTATTATTATTATCATGACATGTGTTTTATTTTCTTATTAAATCATGACACCTAATATTCTTCAAGCTGAACCACTTCCCTAATCACATATAATCCTCATCAAAATTTACTAGCTTCTTTTTCTTTCATACGGAGAGAGAGAGACCGAATGTTTTCATGAGAAAACCGTAACCCACACCAAAAAGTTTGGTTTCAATTTTTTGTGATCTATAATTCTAATAAAAAATCTAATTCAATAAAAATATTTGTATTTTTATTCTTTACATGTTAACATTATTTTTATTCAGTAGAAATTGACGGTGACGTAGTTTCTCTTCCTCTTGAATTTGACCAATTGGAGTTCTAAAAAGCAAAAACGATTCCTGACGTTTTTTCTTCAGCAGATTGATCAAAACTTTTTTTCAAAAATTCCGTTAGTTTGATTTTGTACGGAGGTACGATTTGGTAACTTTATAATAATTAAATGTGAATTTAATAAGTGAATATTTATTTGGTTGATTATTGTTTGAGTTTGAATGAGTTTATGTTAAATTATTATTGTTGCTTGTAATTTGTTGGTTTGGCTATGAGAAACAGCTCAGCTGTTGTTGGTTTAATAGTTTGGGAATTGTTGTGATGTGGTATTTTGAGAAAATTGAAGAAATTTGGTGGTTGAAAGATTAAATTAAAAGCTAAGAAAAATCGAATAATCGAAAGACTCGAAAACGGATTAAAATACAAGTAATATTTTGAAAGGGAATGACTAAGAATTTTGGTTTTGGAATAAGAGAAAGATTAATATTTAAACTTTATTTTTGAAGGATAATATTGTATTTGTATATAAAAATTAAGGTACAATTTATAATTATATAAATTTTCGGGTATTTTGGGTAATAAATAAAGTACGTGGGATAAAATGGATATTTTATAAAAGTTCAGGTTATTTTTATAAATATTAAAATAAGTGAGGGTTCGAATATAATTTTATATAATATTATAGTTAAAAATAGAATATTAAAAAGTTCGTGATTTAAAAAATAATTAATAAAAGTTTAAAAATAAAATTTTATAAACTAAGTTTTAAAAAAAATATATATATTATTTATTTATTTACCATTTAAATTATTCTATTTATATTATTGTTATCATTTTATTACGAATATTAACTAGTAAAAATATTATTAATATTATTATAAGTTAGAGAAGAGCAAATAGAGTAGTCTTAAAAGTTTTAGAAAATGCAGACTTAATTAAAATACTTTATAATTCTTTTTCATAAGACACTTAGGAAAAGGTGTAAGAACCCGCGTTTTGACGTAAAACCATTTTAATAAAGTAATTTTAGTGTCCGAAATAGATTCAAAATTTAGAAGTTTTAATTTAAAAATATAAATGAGAAATTTGGTTTCAGTGAATTTTTCTGAGTTGAAAAATGTATTTCTTTCGAAAATTTTTTGTAAAAATGCATACTGGTGATTAAGCTGGCAGTATCGACTCTGGTTTATTCAGTACTGCGTATTTTGAAAAAATAAGATTTTGAAAAAATTGGTTTATTGTTTTGAAAGGACAAAAGTAATTTTGGAATTGAAAACCGAACACTAATTTTAAAAGTTTTAGCCCAAAGTGGGACAAATGAACCAAAAACGCTAATGGATTGGACTAGGCCCAAACCAAGCCTAAGACCCAATATATATAAGTTCATTTAATGAGCTTTGAGCTCATTTCCAACCCTAAGAGAGAGAGGGCCGCGGATTGAGAGAGGGGAGGTGGTGGTACTATTCATCATCACCTTCCGAAAGCCATAACTTGAGTTACGGAACTCCGATTAACGAGCCGTTTGCGATCACGTGAAGCTCTTGTCGAGCTCTATGTTTCTATCTAAAGAAATTTGGTAAGATTTCTCATCTCACTCCCCAGTTTTGTGCCCTAAGTTTTGCATATTTTTATATTTAGTTTTTTAGTAGATTTTGTGGTTTTGCTTATTTAGGTGATCTATAGTAGTGGGTAAATGTTGAATTTTACCCTTAATCACGTTGGATAAGGTAAGATTTTACTAAATCCTTGTGTTTAGTTATTTTGTGTATCTTAGGTTTTGATGTTGGTATGTATATGTGATGTTAGATTGAGTTTTGGTGTCTGTTGGAGTTGATTGAGGCTTTGGAGCAAGCTTGGTGGCTTTGTTTTGATGTTTGAATTGTTTTAGAAATCGGTCAAGGTATGGTTTTAGTTTCTTTTATGTAATATGTAATGTTTATGGACACTTAGGCTAGTTGAGCCTAAGATAGGATTGAATGTTGTTGGTGTATGAATATTTATATGTGAATTGATGATAATTATGGGTTGCATTGGATTATTGTGGTTGAGGATGATTATTGGGAATTGTGGTGTTGATGAGTATTGATGATTAATGTTGTTGATGAGGATGTTGGTATTTAAGGATTGATGATAAATAATGATGTTGTTGGTATTTAATGATTATAAAGGTTGATGAGGAATATTGATGTTGTTAGTGATAATTAGAAATTGTGATGTTGGTTGATGTTGGTGAGAGTGTATGTTGAGTGTGGTAATATGAGTGTGAATAATGATTGATAATGTTGAGATTAAGTGATGAGTATTTGAAGTAGTTGTTGATGTTTGATGTTGGTTAAAGGCTATTATGATGGTTTTGGATGTTGATGAGTAAGAAATTTGATGGTATTGAGTAGTGTAATTGGGATTATGGATGGTTGAGTTGGAAAAGGAAGGGTATGGGCTTTTATGTGGTTTTGGTAATGTTTGGGTTGTGGTTGGTTTGGCTTTGAAATGTGAGTTTTGAAAAAATTGGAGTCTTGAGGCCTTTGGTAAAAATGGATTTTTGGTAAACTTTGTCTGATCATAACTTTTACCTCGATTTTCAAAATATGATGACACTCATTTAGAATTAAAGATCTTTAAAAACCCTTTAAATCTATATAAAGTTTGTGAAATTTGGAATTTTGTAGAGGAAGTTATGATCATTCAAAGTTGGTATTAAAAATATGAAATTTTGCAAAGTTGCAGAATTTTAGGATTTTCTAATATGTGCGAACACATAGCCTTGTGTGCACGCATAACCCTGCAAAAATTCTATTTTGTGCGGACGCACAGACCTGTGCGTATGCACAGACAGGGAAAAGGGCTCTGGTAGCAGCGTTGGCACAGGTTGTGCGCGCGCACATCAATGAAGCATTACGACCTGTGCGGACGCACAGACCTGTGCACACGCACAAGTCGGGAAGGATCGTCTGTTGGGGGTGCTCGCACAGCTTGTGCGAGTGAACAGACTTGTAAATTTTAGTACCTGTGTGTACATACACCTCTGTGCATACGCACACTATCAAAATCTTTCCCTGTGCGGACGCACACCCCTGTGCGGACGCACACCACCTGTTTCATAATTTTAAACTTTTTTTTAACTATTTCACCTTCCCAACAAAGTTGTAAGCTACTATAACACCATTTTAAGACTTTTGGACATATTTTTGGGTGTTTAAACCTGGGAAATGGTTTAAGGGTTTTAGACACTGTTATTTGGAAAAGGTTAGCAAACTGAGTACTAGGTTTCTGTTATACGGGGGAAGGTTTGATGGTGTGTGATGAATGGTTGAGGAATGAGATGCGAAAGCAAGGAACTGAAATGTGAAAGAATAGTGGTTGAAAAGAGTCGAGGACTCTAAAAGAAGTGATGGATCTATCTTGTACTAAAAATGTTTTGAAAACCACTGTACAACTTTTTCATTGAGATTATGAGACGCTATGCGCTCGGCAGGGGCCGAGGTTGGATCCCGCCTGTCGAGGTAGCGGCGGCGGCGTAAGGGCGGTGGTTCATCCCATTTACGCTTAGATGTGAGGTCAGTGGCAATAGATCCCGCTCACATCCCTTCGGATCATCAGAGCGTACAAGCACAAAACCCTGGATAGTGATCCGAGCACTATACCTCAGGGGTTCCCACACCATGAATCCAAAGGGTGACATCTCTATGGAGATGTGTCAGGTTGACAGTTGAACTGACAATGTGATATCACAGCCAATAGGGCAGACATTCATCATGTGCATCTTCTATATACTTGCTTGCTTTGTTTACTTGAGTTTGCCTAATTGTATAACATGGTTACTTGCTTCTTGAATTACTTGCTATAATTGAATACTATCTGTGTTTTACTTGCATGCGTTATTTGTGATTGTCTGATGCTAGGAGGTTAGGTAGGCGATGGCGATGGGATCGCATGGAGGTTAGGTTGGCAGAGGCTATGAGATACAGCGGTGTGATAAGTATTTGTTAGAACTCCCTTAGGTTTAGAAGACCCGGTTTATTGTTTAAAGTTTACATTAATTATATTTTATTCTAAACTTGAATATCAGTATGTGATGTGAAGTTCTAGGATTGCTTTCGGCGTCCCGGAGCCTTACATCTTACATTATTGGGTACTGTTACCATACTGAGAACCTCCGGTTCTCATTCTATACTTTGTTGTTATTTTTTAGATGCAGGTCGTAATCTACTTCGATGAGATTGCGGATATGGTGATAGAGTGGAGTATAGTTCCTCTTTGTTTTATTTCTAATTTACCTTATTATAGTTACTCTCACATTTCTTTGTATTTTATTTTTATGGCCTTAGAGGCTTACTTGAGAGATAGGTTGTATAAGCTGTTTTAATTCTAAAACTTTGTATTTATCTATTTGTAACTAGTCGTCTTAAACTCTGCAAGCTGTGACTAGTTCCCTATGATCTATTATAATGTTATATCTATATATGTTTTATTCTCTTGCATCTATACCTTGTGTCTTGTGCTTTAGCTTCGTGTGATCATTTCGCGCTTTTGTAATTCAGTCTTTGAGCTTAATCCTTCATCAGTCTTCTAGAATATATTAGTTTCTTCTATATATATATATATATATATATATATATATATATATATATATATATATATATATATATGTATGTATAAGCCTTAGAACTGTCGTAACCTCTGATTAACCTTTACTTTACGGCTAAAGGTAAAGCTTAGGGTAATTGGGGTGTTACAAAAGGCGAGGAAATAATGCGAAGATAAATTATATTGTGAAATGATAAGAAAGAAAAGAAATAAAGAAAGAACAAAAAGAAAATGAGATAAGTAAAGATATGGTGGTGAGCCCACTGAGATTCGCTTTCCAGAGATACATCGGCCACCCTAGGGGATGGTCGCACCTGTAAGACAGAGATTGTTTGTAGAGGTTATCAATACATACATTGGCTAGAGAGAACCTCACCTGTAAGACAGAAGTTGCTTGCAGAGGTTATGACACTAGAAGCTAAACTCAGATAAATGTTGCTGAGTTATATAGAAATATAATTCAATAAATAATAGAGAACAAAAGAATTAAAAGAATAAAAGAAACTAAGAATCTCTGTCACAGGAGAGTAGAGAACAAAGACTAAAAGAATCTAATGAACGTCTGCCACAGTAGAGCAGATAGAAAAGAAGGTATTAATTAAAGATGTCTCTGTCGCATTAGATTAGAGAGCAAAGATAAAAAAAATTGAGTGTTGTTTGGGCCTTAGTGCCAAGTGTTTAGTGGGGACGGCGATGCGTAACACTCACTTGATACTATAGGGATGGCTCAGTGAGGACGGTGATGCATAACGCTCACTGGAGACCGAAAGGAAGGTTCTCCCATGAGGACGGCGATACATAACGCTTATCTCAGGACCAGTGTTGGGAATCGGGCAACAAACCGACACATGAGTTCATGGCTTGTATAGGACTACACATGCATCATACTTGTTGCGCATATTTGTTTGTGGTTGTGTTTTCTATGATTGTGTGTGCTTATGATTCAATTCTATGTTCTGTAATTATTGAGATGGATTATACTTTGTTGATTGTTGTTATTGACTGAGAACATAATTGATGAGCGGATAATTTATACGTTTTTTGGCATTGTTTTTAGGTAGTTTTTAGTATAATCTAGCTACTTTTAGGGATGTTTTCATTAGTTTTTATGCTAAATTCACATTTCTGGACTTTTTATGCTAAATTCACATTTCTGGACTTTACTACAAGTTTGTGTGTTTTTCTGTGATTTCAGGTAATTTCTGGCTGAAATTGAGGGACCTGAGCAAAACTCTGATAAGGAGGCTGACAAAGGACTGCTGATGCTATTGGATTCTGACCTCCCTGTACTCAAAATGAATTTTCTAGAGCTACAGAACTTCAAATGGCGCGCTCTCAACGGCGTTGGAAAGTAGACATTCAGAGCTTTCCAGCAATATGTAATAGTCTATACTTTATTCGAGATTAGATGACGTAAACTGGCGCTCAACGCCAGTTTCATGCTGCATTCTGGGGTCAAACGCCAGAAACACGTCACGAGCCAGAGTTGAACGCCAAAAATACGTTACAACTTGGCGTTCAACTCCAAAAGAAGCCTTAGCTCGTGTAAAGATCAAGCTCAGTCCAAACACACACCAAGTGGGCCCCGGAAGTGGATTTATGCGTTAATTACTTACTTCTGTAAACCCTAGTAGCTAGTTTAGTATAAATATAACTTTTTACTAGTGTATTAGACATCTTTGGTCTCGGTTTTATTCCATTATTCATCTTAGGAGACTATTGATCATTCATGGGGGCTGGCCATTTGTCCATGCCTGAACCTTCATCACTTATGTATTTTCAACGGTGGAGTTTCTACACACCATAGATTAAGGGTGTGGAGCTCTGCTGTACCTCAAGTTTCAATGCAATTACTACTATTTTCTATTCAATTCCGATTGTTCTTATTCTAAGATATTCGTTGCACTTCAACATGATGAATGTGATGATCCGTGACACTCATCATCATTCTCACCTATGAACGCGTGACTGACAACCACTTCCGTTCTACCTTAGACCGGGCGCATATCTCTTGGATTCCTTAATCAGAATCTTCGTGGTATAAGCTAGATTGATGGCAGCATTCATGAGAATCCAGAAAGTCTAAACCTTGTCTGTGGTATCCCGAGTAGGATTCAGGGATTGAATGACTATGACGAGATTCAAACTCGCGATTGTTGGGCGTGATGACAAACGCAAAAGAATCAAGGGATTCTATTCCAACATGATCGAGAACCGACAGATGATTAGCCGTGCTGTGACAGAACATTTGGACCATTTTCACTGAGAGGATGGGATGTAGCCATTGACATCAGTGATGCCCTACATACAGCTTGCCATGGAAAGGAATAAGAAGGATTGAAGGAAGACAGTAGGAAAGCAGAGATCCAACAGGGACAAGCACCTCCAAACACTTATCTGAAATTTCCACCATTGAATTACATGAGTAACTCTATCTTTATTTTATGTTTTATTTATTATTCGAAAACTCCATAACATTTATTATCCGCCTAACTGAGATTTACAAGATGACCATAGCTTGCTTCATACCAACAATCTCCGTGGGATCGACCCTTACTCACGTAAGGTATTACTTGGACGACCCAGTGCACTTGCTGGTTAGTTGTGCGGAGTTGTGACTAAGTGTGATTCATGTTTGAGAGCGCTACCAAGTTCATTGGCGCCATTGTTGATGATCAAAATTTTGTGCACCAAGTTTTTGGCGCCGTTGCCTGGGATTGTTCGAGTATGGATGATGAGCAGATATTTTATATGCTTTTTGGGGGTAATTTCATGTAGATTTTAGTATGTTTTTATTAGTTTTTAATAGAATTTTATTAGTTTTTAAGCAAAAATCATATTTTTGGACTTTACTATGAGTTTGTGTGTTTTTCTGTGATTTCAGGTATTTTCTGGCTGAAATTGAGGGAGCTGAGCAAAAATCTGATTTAGGCTGAAAAAGGACTGCTGATGCTGTTGGATTCTGACCTCCCTGCACTCAGAATAGAATTTTTTGAGCTACAGAAGTCCAATTGGCGCGCTCTTAATTGGGTTGGAAATTATACATCCAGGGCTTTCCAGAAATATATAATATTCCATACTTTGCGCGAAGATAGACGACGTAAACTGGCGTTTAACGCCAGTTCTATGTTGCAGTCTGGCGTCCAGCGCCAGAAACACGTCACGAACCAGAGTTGAACGCCAGAAACACGTTACAACTTGGCGTTCAACTCCAGAAACAGCCCAGGCACGTGGGAAGCTTAAGTCTCAGCCCCAGCACAACACCAAGTGGGCCCCAGAAACAGATTTCTGCACTATCTATCTTAGTTTACTCATTCTCTATAAACCTAGGTTACTAGTTTAGTATTTAAACAACTTTTAGAGACTTATTTTGTATCTCATGACATTTTTAGATCTGAAATTTGTACCTTTTGGCATCATGAGTCTCTAAACCCCATTGTTGGGGGTGAGGAGCTCTGCAGCGTCTCGATGAATTAATGCAATTATTTATGTTTTTTCATTCAAACAT